>NC_059269.1:3951128-3966128 GCF_017591435.1 Portunus trituberculatus | reverse complement strand
TCACTCATTCTCTCTTATTGGTTAAATGAAGATCGGATGAAAGAGCGCAGTAAAAACCAGACAACTGTACGCATCTGCTTGCCCTTCATTAACCTGATCTCGTCTTCCATGCACGGCTTCTCATTTACACAAGGTTGCTGCTTTGGGTGGCGCGCCTAACCTCAGTTACCGACTGAAGACTAGTTTTTGCTTTTATGTAATGTTTGTCTGTTTTATAACAAATTTCAAGTATTATTGTTAATATCAGGTGAAAAGTGTAAAATCATATAATCGAAACAGGTTGTGTGTGGGAAGAAGCAACCATTGATGAAATTGTTAAACTATTACAATCATTTGTCTCGTATTGCTTTAATTAATGAAATTGATATGTAATCACCAGGTAAACATGTCCAAAATCATATAGAATGAACATATTACGTATGGAAAGATGTGTTACACTGATATATGATAATGTTTTGCGACTTACCAAAGGAACCTTGCACGGACTTTCCACACTATCAAAAGGTTTTCCGTCATACTCTTTTAATCCTAAGCATTATTCAATAGAATTGTAACTCGTGAGTTCTACAGAATAGTGATAATTTCATGCTACTTGTTAGAGCGACAAGTGACTAAACTGTAGACCTATGATTATAAATGCACTCAATGTTGCTTAGGCAAGAGTTGAGCCTTACCTTTGCCGGCAAGACACAGAAGTCACAGGAACAGGTCGTATGTTTACTCAATCTCCATAATCTGGCTGGGGCAACATTGAGGTAACTGCCTCTATCACTGTCTCCGAAGGTGTGGCGATGACAGAGTGGCGGGACTAAGGTAACCAGACATACTGCGACAAACCTGAGATGGTGTTCCTCGCAAGATATCTAGTTTACCGGTCTATTCTAGTGAATATGATAGTGAATATCTGTTTGACCTTTACTGTACAAAGCTCCTGAGATAATTTAACTGGTTTGTAAATGTGTATATATGAATAATCTGGGAGGCGTGTACCTGTGTTCTAGCGGTGTGGTTTATGATGGCCCTAGACGCGCCAGCCCAGCGCATCTTTCTGCATCACTGTACAGACTATTTGCACTTAGTAGATGAATTATACAGAGGCTCAACTTCCTCCCAGCTGATGTACTCTTGTGATACAATTACGCGCCATTGGGTGTCTAGAGAAAATAGCAGTGGCTGAATTTATTGTTACTGCAAGGTTGAATATATTCATATTGAAATAATATGTCAGCCAAGCCATTCATTGGCTGCCTCCATATGTTTGTTCTAATGGAAATTATTGATGTTTTGCTCCCATTAGACTTTCCATTAAACAGGAAGGTAACTGAGAATAATTTGAGACTTTGAAGACTGGTCCGCATTTGTTTAGATCCCGCGAGGTAATGACAGATGCCATTTAGATCTTATCATCCTGTGTGTTATTATCTTTGCCTACTTTCATGTTCTGTGTAAATTTAACTTTTGCCAAACTTGGTAATCACAGTGATCCAAGAATGTATCTATGAAATATGCTTCGTTAAAATTTCCAGAAATATAGGTTCTTCATAAGGCTGTTTGATTATCTCTGTTGGGATGCCTTGTAACCAGCATAATGTAATCTCAACCTACAAGGAGATAAGAAGAATGGTCCACGAATGTCGAGATCTAAGTCTTTTTTTACTGATATTAGTTGGCCCTGGGCAAGTTAACCTCCTTATGCAGTACAAGGTGTGTCGCGCATAGAGAACAGGTAAACATCAACACGCCAGCAATACAAAGCTTATCTTTAACCATGATCCACACTAACGAGGAAACAAAAAGTGCAGCATAAACGAAGCATCAACTAATTCTTTAAACGCTGTTCGGTTTAGTGACTACAAAGTTTTCCCTCTTGTTCTACTGAGATTTCACTGTTCTGCGTCACCCATTCACCCATCGCATATTCTGGCAAAGAGTAAAGCTAAAGAGTCCACAGTGCTTTATAGTAACACTTATCTTGCTGTCTTCATGTTGTCTACTTATTCACCTTTATCTATTTATCTGGGTTTATTTTTTCATTTTCTATCTTTCTACTTATCTGTATCTTATCTACCTACCTACCAATGTATCTATCTTTCTATCTATCTATCTGTCTGACTATCTATCTGTCTGTATGTTTGTCTTTCTATCTATCTATCTGTATTCTTGGTTGGTTCATTTTCCTTTTTTTCTTACTGTACCATCCTATGTAATGACTCCCTGTGAATAACATGTTCTATCACAAATGCAGTGACCCACAATTCCTTCAGTCTCTATCAGTATTCCGTTGTTGTGGCATAGTAATATCACCAGTATTCCTTAGCGGGTTCGCACGACGTAACCATCTCTGCGCTTCTTGTCTTGTAGTACTCACGGCGGCATCGCTTTTTGCCGTGTTTTACTGCCCATCATAAAAGAGAAACCATCGCAGTAAATGAATGTCCCAAGCCTTAGACACTTACTTTGCTGGGCACTTACCTGCTCACAACAACAGGTGCAATTTAGAACACAAGGAACTGCTGTGTCTTTTATAGGACTCAGGGAAGGTTTCTCTCGTAAGGGTTACTGCGATGGCCCGCGTGTGCGTGTGTTTGTGCAAGCTAACGACGAGAATGATACGAATAACTGTCCGCAGAAGAAAAAGAAAAGTTGACAAGAATTTATGTATTTTACTTTATTCTATAACTTATTTTCTATGTTGCTGTGATATGTCGTGACTGAGATGTGGCGGTTATCGAGTGGTATGGAGCCGTCTTTCTGTCCCTAAGTAGGATATGACGCATGGATATCTAATTCATTTTTCTCTTAACACATCGAACACCTATTCTATCCTACATATTACTGTAAAGTTCTTTGTAAGCTTAAATTGAATCTCCGGTATCGTATATATTTGTTTCAGGGAGCTCACGAAACCATGCGCAGAGGTTGGTAAGCTTGACCTCAAGTGTGAACAGCACCTGTGAGTCGGTCATGATGTGTTTGGTCCCTTTTATTAATCTGGGAATCAATACAACCTTTTCAGTGCTACCCTTACAAAGAATAAGAACACTATTGCCTCCAGGTCGAGCAAGTGTCCCGGAACAAGCTTATAAGACCTGCATGTAAGGCCTGGTAGCATTGGTTTTCTTCATCCGTGAGCAGTTATGTCTAGGAGTGTCTGCCATCAGCTCCCATTATGACCTGTTTCAAGATTACACACAAATAATGGGATTTTTATTTAACTTCATTAAAGAAGAACCATTTTGTATAGTTAGAATATTAATCAGAGTTCTTGAGTGCAGCATTAGTTAAGAAAAATATTGTATTTCACTTTTGAAATAAAATAAAGATTCTTTAAAAATACACTTTCTCGAGCGATAAATATTTTTATATCATCATTCTTCTTCTATTCCTGATTCAAGCGTTTGTAAACTTAGAGAAAAATATTATCATATTTCTCTATTCAACTTTTTGTGTCGGTCAGACCTGTTAGAAAATCAAAGATAATAATTAGGATATGTTCTTTACTTAAAGAAAAATCATTATTTATAGTCTGAGTACTATTTAGAGTTACTAGAAGTGCAGTATAGATAAGACTCATCATCTATTTCAACCTGAAATTGGAACATCAAAAAACAAACACACATCTCTCTCTCTCTCTCTCTCTCTCTCTCTCTCTCTCTCTCTCTCTCTCTCTCTCTCTCTCTCTCTCTCTCTCTCTCTCTCTCTCTCTCTCTCTCTCTCTCTCTCTCTCTCTCTCTCTCTCTCTCTCTCTCTCTCTCTCTCTCTCTCTCTCTCTCTATATATATATATATATATATATATATATATATATATATATATATATATATATATATATATATATATATATATATATATATATATATATATATATATATATATATATATATATATATATATATATATATATATATATATATATATATATATATATAGTTTTCATATCAACATTTCTTTTCCTGATTTATTTCTTTGTAAACTTAAAGGAAATTTTTAATCGCATTTTTTCGACCTACATATATGATCTTTATATGAACTTTCTATTTTCTTAGTTGTTTGTTACCATAGTGGAAATCTTTTAATGGAATTTTTTTCATTTTTCTTTTTTTGTAATGATCCTGAACCTGTGTTAAAGAAATCGAAAAGAAAAATTCAAAATCTGATAATTACACCTAGAAGTTACCTTTCTGCATTTTGCATAATGATGAGCAAACGTTTATGATGGATTGGGAATGATGTAATAAGGAAAGAAGCTTGCCAATGCGAGGATTACTACTCTAGGAAGCCAGGAACTTGTCTGGATGAGTAGACAGTAGAATGTTTTCCTCCATACGTGCCAGAAAGAAATATAGGTTAGATGCGTCGTGCTTAGTTTTTTACATCATGGTAAAGAGTCATCATAAGGTAAGGCGTCCAGAAGTCTTGCTGGCTTTCTCAGGAGGCGCTTGGCGTGGCTGCCGGTACTTGGCTCTCTGGGATTTGCCTCCATTTGGCCGTGCTCACCGAGGTGTGTGACACTTACTCAGGATTTCTATGATTTATTTTGCATTAATGGAGGAATAAGCTAATGCACAAAAAATAAATGCATGAATAATTACTACCAGAGTCGTATTAAAAGGATGTGGACTTGTTTACAATGGTTTTATTATGTGGCTTGTGAAATTAACAGTGATGTTGGCTGGAGTGAGGGGGGAAGGTTTTTCTGGTGCGTGATTTGAGTGGGTTCTATGCCAAAGGTACTTTTCACGCGAGAAACGAACGGGGAAGACATGGACCAGCAGCCGCCTTAGTTATTTCTTGATGGGGTGAAGATAATGATTGAGAGTGGAGAGAAGTGAGAGAAGAGAAGGATAGAAGGGAGTATAGTAGGGATAATTAAAGTGTGTGTGTGTGTGTGTGTGTGTGTGTGTGTGTGTGTGTGTGTGTGTGTGTGTGTGCATTATCTATCTTTATTAAGCAGGATATAAATCTAACACGTGTTATCCTGTTTTGATAAATCTACTTTTATTCAAAGAATCTTGAAATGAATAATCTTTCCATATACCATCTCCGTATATATAACTCTCCTCTCTCTCTCTCTCTCTCTCTCTCTCTCTCTCTCTCTCTCTCGCGAGGTCACAGGGTAACGCTTGGGTACGAACCGTCGCTGTCCTCCGTCCGGTCAGCCTGACTGAATAGCTCAACTAATCCTCTCTAACGAGGTCGAATGGCTTGCAACAGTCCCTTAAGACGGCCAGATCAATCCAGGGACTCTCGTAGATTAGTTCAATGTAGCACAATTAGTACGTCTGGAAATGCTGAAGAACTAACGCTTTGTTCATATGATTAACGTTGTCCTCCTCGTAGTCAGAGCAGTTCCAGCGCTGGTTCTGATAAACGAGGTCGTCCCTTCGCTACCAAGTCTGGCTTATGAAACTCCCCCGCTGGGAATAAATAATGACAACTATCACTTAGAGCGAGGGTCAGTTAAAGGCCAAACTTCAGTTATATTTCCTCCATAAAATACTTAAATTCTTAAATGTTTACACTATATGGGAAAAAAATTATCCTGTCTGTGTTGCTTTTCTTCATTGGTATGCTTATTTCACTGCCATAAAGCGTCCTGCCAGTCTCCAAGCAGAAGACGAACAGCAGAAAGCGGAGCGGAGTTCGTTTCAGTGTCCTTATACATCCCAGCAAAGCCTTCCATTCATCCTCTCAAACAAGGCAGCCGTGCTAGAATAAAGCAGGAAAAACAAACTATATCACAGTGTTGAATCAGAAATACAAACTACTTGTTCTCATACAAAGAAATGTTTGTCTAGGAGTCACCCTGTCTGCCATGAGTGACTTCTGAAGACACCTGTTTAACCTCTGCGCTCGCCAGCTCACCACCACGCGTTACCCATGTCCTTCCCCCACCAGACAGACTCACCTGCCCTCCCGGTAAAGGTCAGCGCGCAGTTCCCTCCCTCACATGGCCAGGCGTCAGTGTAGTTCAGTGTGTATCGTGTGGTTCATTGCCCCGTGTTCAGAAAACCTTTTGCTCTCCCACCATTACTATATTCAAAGGTTACAGATGTGATTAGACAAGTCCTCAAAAGTGTTCCTTCCGTTAATAGTATACAGACCTTATCAATCTGTCACTAGAACTATAAAAGCATCCTTAAAAGTTCCCTTCACTTCAACTGGAGCGACAGAGAAGTGTTTCAGAATACGGAACATGCTCGGAACCTCAGAGTGCGTTTCGCCATCCGGAGCCTACAGTGACCGCAGAGCTAGTCATAATTCAGTGGGGTGAGGCGACTCGCTATACCTTTTCTTGTGAGTTAAGCTTACCATCTCGGGCTTCTGGACGTTGTATCTAAGATTATCTATATAAATTGACCACAATAAATATCCGTTTCAAGCAGAAGGACCCCGTTGTGACCTAATCTGTGCCTGCTGCGGGTTACGAATGTGGCGGCGCTGACCAATGCAAGTCCGTCTGTGTGGTGGCAGGACAGTCGGCTATACTGGTAAGGATGGGTTATGTTTAGGATTGAGACTGCTTTTGTTTATGACTCATTATTGTTGATGTTTCTACCGATGCCACCAACGCCTATTACTGCTACAACTACTACTGCTACTGTTACTACCACTACTACTACTACTACTACTACTGCTATGATTCTGTCGTTAGTCACACCAAGATTAGAAAACAACACCGGATATCTTATTAATGTTTAGTTTATTTCTTTTTTAGACTTCACCTTACAGTGTAGTAGTAGTAGTAGTAGTAGTGGTAGTAGTAGTAGTATAGTAGTGGTAGTAGTAGTAGTAGTACAGTAGTGGTAGTAGTAGTAGTATAGTAGTGGTAGTAGTAGTAGTAGTAGTGATAGTAGTAGTAGTAGTAGTAATGGTGGTGGTTGTAGTGGTGATTGTAGTTGTAGTGGTAATTGTAGTTGTAGTAGTAGTAACTAGTAGTAGTGGTTCTCTCTCTCTCTCTCTCTCTCTCTCTCTCTCTCTCTCTCTCTCTCCCTCTCCCTCTCTCTCTCATCAACATTCAGTCAGGGGAAAGATCCTTCACGTTGACATTCTCCTGAAGCAATCACTCACCACATGCCTGGGCGCCCTCTCCCCTCTCCCGGACGCAGCAAATGCCGGCTCGTGCTCCAAGGGTGGGGATGCAGGTGCTGGCTTGACTTTTTAATGACTTGAGGTACGAGAAGATTGGTGGGGGAATGTAGTACGCAGCGAGCAATAATGATTATGATTGTGGTGATGGTTTTACTATCCCTGTGATACGACTTGCTTAGGTAGCATTTTCACTCTTCTAGGTGTTATAAAAGAAAAGAAAATGAGAGTATATCTATTTTTTTTTTTTTTTTCAATGGAGTGAAATCATTTTTTTTTTTCATATTGGTATTAAAAATTAAGAAATAACGGAATATATTAAAAAGAACTGATGAATATGTGTTCGTTTTAGGTGTCATAAAGCCTGAAAACTAGAGTATGCAAAGCTTTTTTTTTTTTTTAGCAACTGAGGGAAACGATACCTACTCTTTCTAATGTTCATAAGAATATGTAGACCAAACTATCTGTGTCTGTGGGAACTAAATAGTTGTTAGGTTGAAGTTCTTGGTAAGTATCCCTTGTATTCTTTAAAGTGACCTTTTACTATAAACAGAGAGTATATCGTAATAATAAAAACTCGTGTGGCCCGCATGGGAGTCGAACCCACGACCTCCGCGTTATCAGCACGGCGCTCTAACCAACTGAGCTAACGGGCCTAAGGAGCCTTAGAAAAATACTGTTGCAAATCGCAATTTTTTCTGATACTACTACTACTACTTCTTTTACTACTACTGTGCATTATTTTTTCAGACTTGGCAACGTTGTAAGCATCAGTTTCCTGTTCCCTTTGATGTGGACGCACGGCAGCCAAAGCGCTGGGTCGAGGTAAGCCAACAACCTTTGTATGAAGTGCCACCGCTAACTGACCTAACCTAACTGCAGACAAAAGCAGCATGAGCAACCATGCACGTACATCTGTCTGCGTTTGAATGCTGCATGACGCGCTCATTTATTACCCTCAAGACGCATCTCTTTATTACCTTTAATGCACTGGCTCTAGTAAAATTCTAATGGAATTGTGTTCTTGTAATAGCTACTACTTGTAATCTAGATGTACATCAGTAAGGGGCGTTGTTTTGGCGGACCGGATTGTAATTGCTGCAAATGGAAGTTAAGGCAGTAAGATACTTAATGCACTTTATTTCCACTGCATATTTAGCAAGAATAGTCGTTCACTGACAACTAGGATGGAGATTCAATGCTTTTTTTGTAAGTCGTGTGACAGAAGCAAAGGTAGCCAGAGACTTTTTACTTTTCCTAACTCCACTGCATAGTTAGCAAGAATCGCCGTGTTCACTGATAACCGAGAAATGTGAACTCGGTGTCTTATCAGTAATGTGTTTTAGCGAGAGGCGTTACAAGTAGTCACTTACTTTTACGAAAACACCGAACTAGTGCAGCTCCACCCTCCTCCTGCTCCTCCTCCTCCGCTTCCTCCTCTCGTGCCCTCAATAAGGCCGAGTGACTTCACAGAAACGGCAGTAATTGAACGCCAAGGAGCTGCGCCTGACGACTTAATGTGCGGGTAGCTCAATTAATGATCCGCGTACAGGAGCGAGGATTAGTGCAACGCGCGTCATAAGCTGCCCTGACGGATGGTTTATTCTAAAGGCGAGACCCATAATGGCAGGGGGTGATAGTGTAGTTTAAGCTGCTGACTACATTCTGAAAGGGCGAGAAGGGAAAGGAGGAGAGGATGGGGATGCTATGATAGGTGAAGTAGTTACTCTTACCTTTGTTTTTGCTCCTTTTCTTTATGCTGCTTTCTTGCCCCCTTTTTTGTCATTACTTTTGGTTAATGAGTGGTGGGGTCACTGATGATGGTGTACGGAGGAGGTGGCCGTGGTATGCTGGTGACTTGGTGTTAATGTCCTTGTTGGTGTACTTGGTGATAGTGGGAGAGGTGGTGGTGGTGGTGGTGGTGTTGGTGGCAGATAATTGCCTTTCTCCGAGTGTACTAAGTAGTGCTTGTGGTCAAGTTTATGTGCCGGCGACGTGACCCTATCTCGGAAAATATTATGTTGATTGTAAATTCCTGCCTTGATTACAATTGCCGACGCCGTTTTTTGTGCGGCAATTAATGCGAGAGATTCTATTAACTCTCTGATCTTTACTTCAAGTCCCTCGGCTTCTCTCGTGTGTATGCAGCATGCTGAATATTTACTCAAGTTATTTTTTTATGTCATTCTTTCAATATCACTCGTTTACTCTTCCATTTAGAGACCGGTTAACTTTCTCCCGGTGTGTGCCATGTATATATATTTTTTTCTTTCCTCGTTGATGTCACACCTCATTTACATGATTTACAGAGCTACTCTTATCTCGCGGACAGGTGTGAGGGGCCGCAAGAAGCCAGGGGAGGGGCCCGTCCTGCCTCTTCATCCTCTCACACGTCAACTTTTTTTTTTTCCTCTCCTTTCATACATATATATTTTCGGTGGACTGTGAGTGTGACGTGTTTATGTCTGCCTTGCCTCGGCCGCCGCTTTGGACACACGGCATTGGGTGCGATACAATTTGAGTGACTCTGTGTGTGCGTTTGTGAGGAGGTCGGAGGATAAACTTTGTGTGTGTGTGTGTGTGTGTGTGTGTGTGTGTGTGTGTGTGTGTGTGTGTGTGTGTGTGTGTGTGTGTGTGTGTGCGTGCGTGTGCGTGCGTTTGCGTGCGTGCGCGCCCACGCGCCTTAAAAAAAATCAAGAACCAGCTTCAGGAAAGATTCACCACTTCACTTTTTTGCCCGTGGTGAACCCTTTGATCCATTCTGGCGAGAGTTCGTGTCTAGCAAGCAAACTCATCTATGAATCAACTTCCTGGCAAAACAGTGTTCGGGGTAATGTTAACATCCAATGAATGACCGGCACCCTGCACGTAACCGTCACCCTGAGTCGTATTCTAGAGGGGGTTTGATTACACGAGGTGGACTTAAAATACAACAGGAAGAAAAATTTGCACTGGAATGACCAGTCTTGTGGTGTATGATGCTCTAACCTTATTTGTTGAGCAATTAAACCCACACCTACTCCGCCCGACACACAAATTTACACAAACTCACACACACACACACACACACACACACACACACACACAAGCTAGCTAGCGGTACCACCAAATGCCCCCCACGTGCCACCACCCTCATCTGTCAGACTGGACGGCCGCCCCACAGGAGCCCCGCCACCCGCCACCCGCGACCCGCGCCAGACACCAATTACCCCCGCCCGGCTCATTAATCCAGCCTCCTTCAGCTCCTCCCCCTCGCATCCCTCGCCTCCAGCTCCTCTACTCCTTCTTCTATGTCTCAGCAATCATGTGTCATTATGCACCATTTATCTTTTTGTCATATATCTTTTTTTTCGAAATTTGCTTGTGTGTTTTAGCTCTCTCTCTCTCTCTCTCTCTCTCTCTCTCTCTCTCTCTCTCTCTCTCTCTCTCTCTCTCTCTCTCTCTCTCTCTCTCTCTCTCTCTCTCTCTCTCTCTCTCTCTCTCTCTCTCTCTCTCTCTCTCTCTCTCTCTCTCTCTCTCTCTCTCTCTCTCTCTCTCTCTCTCTCTCTCTCTCTCTCTCTCTCTCTCTCTCTCTCTCTCTCTCTCTCTCTCTCTCTCTCTCTCTCTCTCTCTCTCTCTCTCTCTCTCTCTCTCTCTCTCTCTCTCTCTCTCTCTCTCTCTCTCTCTCTCTCTCTCTCTCTCTCTCTCTCTCTCTCTCTCTCTCTCTCTCTCTCTCTCTCTCTCTCTCTCTCTCTCTCTCTCTCTCTCTCTCTCTCTCTCTCTCTCTCTCTCTCTCTCTCTCTCTTTACCTGTTTGTCTGTCTTTGTGATAGGGAGCGTGTGTAGTTGTGCATTCGTCTTTGTGTAATGTTGGTTGGCTTCGCTCTGTGTGTGTGTGTGTGTGTGTGTGTGTGTGTGTGTACACACACACACACACACACACACACACACACACACACACACACACACACGACTACAAGTCAAAAAGTGGTATGATTTTGCGATTTGATCCTCTTTTTATTTGATAAGCATAACCTTTTGCATGACAATCCCGGCATGAGAGAGAGAGAGAGAGAGAGAGAGAGAGAGAGAGAGAGAGAGAGGACGATAACCACGAATAAAAAAAAAAAAATATGAAGCGCTACCAGTTACTGTCTAGAACCGTTCAGAAAAGCATTGAGACAGTGTGAAGCGTTCTGAATCAGTATGTAGCGCTTCGATCACTTACCTCACTTAAGGGCACATGAAACTTTACCTTGAAACTAATCAGGTGGCTTGAAAAATTATAACATTTGCGCTAACCTTGACTTCCTTCTCAGAATTCATAGGTGGTAGGCCGTATCACCTGCGAGGCGCTCTTGTCTTTATGCTACAGTGCTTCCCGCTATGAATAATTAATTGGAAATCGACAACTGTCCTTTCTTAATCTAATAGAACTACGTCTTCGCGCGCGCCAGTTGTCATTATCGCCTGTCCACTGCCCAATCAACTCGTCCTTGATGTCATTCCCGCCAACGAATTGATCCTTGAATTTATGTTCGTTTCCACTTACCAGGCAAAAACGGAGCAAACAGTTGTTCAGTTCAGATAGTGACGAGACACGCACGCAAGCAAAAAGAAGATAAAAATTGTGAAAGTAAAAAAATGCTGCTCAGGGCACGCACCTTTCATGCAGAGAAGAGATCAGATGGTGTGAAGCTCCTCAAAAACACACGTAGGTTACTAAGTCGATACAATAATACATGAAGAGTTACAAATTAAGTCGCAAATTAGAAGGAGAATATCAATGCGCCTTTAATTCTCAAAATTCGGAAACAATAAAAATGGCCTTAAATTGTATGAGAGATTTGATTTTCAGATTATTTTTCTCTTAGTTTTACCAAACTTGCTCCGCTATTTTTTTTTTTTTTTTAGTTTTTCTTAGTTTTTAGTCTTGATTATCCTGCTTTATCTAACATTCATGCTGGAATTAAGGTGTAAAGCGTTTTTCATCCGTACACGTTGTAATTAACCTGTCATATATTCTACTGCAGATTTGAGGAATAACAATAAAATCAGCAAAAATAGAAAATGACGATGTATTCTTTCTTCCATCTCTCTCCTGGAGACACAATTGATTTATATTAAAATGCCGCCTCGGGGAAAAAAAGGTTCAATGTGGGGAACGAGTTCTGGCTGCCGACAGTCTCCACGATAAGGCTTCCCTCCACTACTGACAGGCATTGTTTGCCAAAGGTTTGGGTAAACAAATAGTTGTATTGAGATATATACACAAAGGGAAAAAAGAACAAGCAAGTAAGATTTTCATTAATTTATGGAGTTATCCTCGCCATTCGTTAGACGTGTGGCGTGCTTTTCTTTAGTGGACAGGACGGTCTGCTTGAATGAGGTAAAAATTTGGTGATGAAAAAACACGATATGTAGGATTATCATTATCTCCTTTTCCTTCAGAATTCTCTGAATCTTGGCTTCTCCTTCATCCTGCTACACTTCAACAACAAATTTCACCCACATAGAAACCACATATAGAAATTTTGAAGATCATAATAACTCTTAATGGTTCAATAGGATCTTACTAAGTTGTAATGATAATCTGTAAATACCAAAAAGAATAGTTAGAAGTCCTTTACACACAGCTGGGTGACCGTATTGGAGCCAGAATCGTGCAGTACAAATCTGGAGGATCTTAGAATAGAAAGCCTTGCTCAGACGGGCAGCCAGTCTACCTGTAATTAGGTGTTCTTGTTCTTCAACACGTGTTTTGTGAGTACAGAACACGAATACCTAATTGGCATGTCGGTAAAACGTTCAGTCAAATTTGTAACCAAGATCAGTATGAAAATGTAAAGTCCTGGTCTGCGGGTGTTGAAACTGCCTACAGCTAACTCCGTTTGCAATAGAGCAAAGCCAGTACTCGTTAATTAGCACACAGTGACACACACGGGCAGGTGGACAGGACAAACTTATCAGATATTTTGAATCTACATCTCAGAAGTTAATAATGATGATGATAATTATCATCGCGTTCGTTTTATAGTGATAATGATAACTATTCTTATTTTTATTATTATTGTTATTATTATTACTATTATTATTATCATTATTACTATTAGTATTATTGTAATTATTATTATTATTAGCATCATCATAATTATCATTATTGTGTTCTTATTATAATAATAATTATTATTATGATTATTATTGTTATTATTATGATATTTATTATTATTTTTATTTCATTATTATTATTATTATTATTATTATTATTATTGTCATTATTATTATTACTATTATTATTGTTATTATTATTATTATTATCATTATTATTGTTATTGTTATGATGATTATTATTATTATTATTATTATTATTATTATTATTATTATTATTATTGTTATTAGCATTAGCATTAACATTTAGCATCATCATCATCATCATCATCATCATCACTACTACTACTACTACTACTACTACTACTACTACTACTACTACTACTGTTGTTACTACTACTACTACTACTACTACTACTACTACTACTACTACTACTACTACTACTACTACTACTACTACTACTTCTACTTCTACTACTACTACTACTACTACTACTACTGCTACTATTACAACTATTATTTTGTGATTATACTTATTATCATAGTAGAAGTAGTAGTAGTAGTAGTTATAGTAGTAGTAGTAGTAGTAGTAGTAGTAGTAGTAGTAGTTGTTGTTGTTGTTGTTGTTGTTGTTCTAGTAGTAATAGTATTATTAATAATAATGTTCATGATCATAATAGTGGTAGTAATAATAATGAAAATTATAATAGTAATAATAATAATAGTAATAATAATAATAATAATAATAATAATAATAATAATAATAGTAATAATGATTATATAGTAACAATAATGATGATGATAATGATAATAAGAAATATATTAAAAAGTAAATAAATAACTACTATATGTCTAACAAAATACACAGTAAATAAAATGTGATGACATTTAACTCCTGATATCTCAAGATGCTCTATTCTCATTTTATGCTTGTGATTCGAAGCGCCTTCTCTGCAAACTCCCCTCTTCGTGCACAGAAAGCCAAATACACCACATAATTATACAGTACAGCCTCTTGAGGGAGTCGTAGTATGGCAGCTGTACAGAGACAGTGACGTGGACAAACCCCGGGAGATCTACCTAATGTGAAGGAAGGCCTTAGTTTGGTTGCTTCAGGCTTCCCGTACAGAGCTCTGGCACGGCTCCAGACCACAGATTGTGTAAAAGAAGAGGGTTAGATTTTTTGGCAGAGTGCACGTATCTGTACTCTGTTCATCATTGGCCTTCGCTTCTTCGGTCCTCGTCCTCGTCCTCATCCTCCTTTCTTTCAGTGTTTTTGTTTTGCTATGCTATTTATTTCTTTTCTCTGTCGTCAATTGTCTTCTTGTCAGTCTCATTGTCAGTTCATCCTTAGTCTTTTTGTGGTTTAAGTCTGAATACTCGTCTTTTTCTTCTGTATTCTCATTCTATTATCTTCATCAGTTATTTTTCATCATCTCTTTCCTCTTTCTCTTCCTTAATTTCTTAGGCAGTCTTTTCCTTGCTTCCATTTACAGTCAATTGGCGTGAAAGGAGGAAATGTGAGATCTCAAGGACATCTCTTTCTTTCCTTCTTTTTTTCCGCGGCTTCAGCAGGTGATTATTACTTTGAGAAAAGATCATTGTAATTCTCTCCCTCCTCATCTTAATTTGAAGCCTGTGCAGGAACCAGTTACTCTGATCACTTATCCAGAGGCGAGTCAACACGTAGCTCACTCAACCCGCGCGCGTATTTTAACACCGAAAAAAAAAAACAAGACGGGGAAAAAAGAAAAAAAGTCAGTGCAGAACAACGGGGAAAAAATATCACTCCTTTACTATTAAAACTTTTCCAAGCAAAAATTAT
>NC_059269.1:3866128-3946128 GCF_017591435.1 Portunus trituberculatus | reverse complement strand
TTCATAAGTGGATAGTCATTCCTTTGTCGGCGTTCTGATAGTTAATATTTCCATTTTTATCTTCCATTTTTTCTGCGTCATAGTACCGCTAAGACTTTCGCTTATGTCTGTGTCACTTGTCCTCTAATAATTTTTACATACTTACTGCCAACCACTCAGAATTTCCATCCTGTCTGCTTCCTTGCTGCTTGCCCGCCGTCGTGCCATCATCACACTCACGATGTATACAACCACCACACATCCTGCTCTGTGGCATCCAATGTGTCACTAAGATGGGAGTCACCTCAAGGCCCCTCCGTGATGAAACAAACGAAAACCAGTGCGAAGATAATTTGCTAAATCCTTTTTCTTTGTCTTTCACGAACGAAGCTGGTATGATTCATCTTCATCTCTTTGTGATCTGTACGACGTCACCATCGCCACCACTACCACCACCATCACTACCACCACCACCACCACTACCTGCATCCTCCCTACGCTCCCTCCCTCGGCAGGTTTATCAAGCGAGATTGAAGAAAAAAATATGCAAGATTTAATCATATTGGTCCATCGCAGGTGGAAACCGACTCAAGCAGTAGCCAATTATAGTAGAAAATTGATTATACGAACACGTCAAGGCGTCAGTCAGTTGCTAATTGGTAGAGTGGTGAGGAGGCCCCGCTCGTGGCTCCTCCTCCTCTCCCCTATACCTGTCCCACGCCCTCTCGCTCACCTCTCTTCGCGGGCCAAGCCATATACGCGTCGGGACCTCTGCTTAGTGTCCTCCCTTCCCTCCTTTTTCCTCTTCTTACTTGGAATCACCTTAACCGTCTGCCCTCTCGCCTCTCCCTTCACATTCCCTTGATCCATCTTGTTCCCGCGGCGTCTAAGAATAATTTCCACTGCCTCGTCATGCCTCCATCGGCCTTTCCCCCGGGGACTGAAGGCTGAGGATACAAAGATAAGCTTAGTTGGCATTATAATGAAGAGTGAGGAGCCGCCTCGTGTCCTCTCAGTGGCGTCTTGTCTAGTGGAACGCGAAAGAACCTCTCCTCCTTTATGTGTCTCTTTGGAATGTTGCTGCTCAGTCACCTCTTGCAATGACCACTCTCTTCTTCACTCCCAAAGAAAAGTGCCTCTCTCTCTCTCTCTCTCTCTCTCTCTCTCTCTCTCTCTCTCTCTCTCTCTCTCTCTCTCTCTCTCTCTCTCTCTCTCTCTCTCTCTCTCTCTCTCTCTCTCTCTCTCTCTCTCTCTCTCTCTCTCTCTCTCTCTCTCTCTCTCTCTCTCTCTCTCTCTCTCTCTCTCTCTCTCTCTCTCTCTCTCTCTCTCTCTCTCTCTCTCTCTCTCTCTCTCTCTCTCTCTCTCTCTCTCTCTCTCTCTCTCTCTCTCTCTCTCTCTCTCTCTCTCTCTCTCTCTCTCTCTCTCTCTCTCTCTCTCTCTCTCTCTCTCTCTCTCTCTCTCTCTCTCTCTCTCTCTCTCTCTCTCTCTCTCTCTCTCTCTCTCTCTCTCTCTCTCTCTCTCTCTCTCTCTCTCTCTCTCTCTCTCTCTCTCTCTCTCTCTCTCTCTCTCTCTCTCTCTCTCTCTCTCTCTCTCTCTCTCTCTCTCTCTCTCTCTCTCTCTCTCTCTCTCTCTCTCTCTCTCTCTCTCTCTCTCTCTCTCTCTCTCTCTCTCTCTCTCTCTCTCTCTCTCTCGTCCTCCGCTCGTGCAAGACAAAAGGCAAAAGACAACATCAAGGGGAAAAAAACACGCAGGTTACACTTAATTATTCGAGCACAAATAACGAAGAGATGCAATTAACAGGTGAATTAAAACAGGTGGTTGAAGTCCGCGTGGGGTCTTCACTCTTCGATATCAGCGAGGAAAAGTATGGTAGTAACATGTCTCTCTCTCTCTCTCTCTCTCTCTCTCTCTCTCTCTCTCTCTCTCTCTCTCTCTCTCTCTCTCTCTCTCTCTCTCTCTCTCTCTCTCTCTCTCTCTCTCTCTCTCTCTCTCTCTCTCTCTCTCTCTCTCTCTCTCTCTCTCTCTCTCTCTCTCTCTCAAAACCTTCAATTACTCCTCATTCCCTCACTTTTCACTCCTACTTCTCTCAGCCTGATATTTCCTACTTTTCTTCCCTCATCCTCTCCGCACACCCACGCTTTAGGAGTCCCTGTCGTGGGTTCCTGGTTGTGTTTGCCGGTCGAGGCAGCCACACACAGGTCAAGCAAGCACGGTTGTTGCTGGTTGCGCTCTAGATAAGGCCGCATTATAGAAATCAGTTGACAGGTATCAGTAAGTGTAAGCTCGGTCTCCAATGATAGGTATTTGCGGTGATACGGGACCGGTATATCCTGCAGAGGGTGTCATCGCGCCGTATCAAGACAGTCGGTAATAGAATATCCCCCCGTCGTCCATGGATCAGTGTGAGGCTGGCGAGTGGAAGGGGAAAGAAAACCAGTTCGCCTTGTCTAGGGAAGATAAGAGTTTACAGAGATAGCGTTCAAAGCATAGACTCTCGCACTACGCTCAGATGCACACATATACACAGTATTCCTGTAATTGTAGGCGTGTTTCTTATTTAGTATGTGCATTGCCAGCGATCCACCCCAATTGACATTAATACATGGATCGGAAATTGATTGTCAGCATCTCTAAATCATATGCTGGCTGTTTCAAACTTGAGTCTAAAAAGTTTGGCAGGTTAGCGCTCCTCCTCTCCTGACGGCGATACTGCTGCGCGCTCTTCTCAAATGAATTCATAAAGGTGTTTCCAAAGGTGTAATTGAAAGCTGGGATCACAAGAATTTTCGTACTAGTTATTTTTTTTCTATTTTGCGTTTCGAATCGGCTGTTTTTAATGTAGTTTTTTTTTTTCTTTTTTATTTTGCGTTTCGATTTTTCGCGGACTTTTTTTTTTGTTTCTATCAAGTTCTCACCTTAGGAAAAAATATTTGGGGCACAGACTGGAACGTAGAACTGATTGGAAGAACGGAGTAGCTTTCCAACTGATTTCCTTTCATAGAAAGAATGACATTTTTCACACATACACACACACACACACACACACACACACACACACACACACACACACACACACACACACACACACACACACACACACACACACACACACACACACACACACACACACACACACACACACACACACACACACACACACACACACACACACACACACACACACACACACACACACACACACACACACACACACACACACACACACACACAGCTCAGCACCCTTACTCCTCCCACGTCTCATGAATACACATCTCCCGAGACACCTTTCCTTCACCATATCGCCAAGAAATAGGAGTTAAATCTAATGCAGGCCTTGCGCGTAGATTTATCAGGCCGTATTTCAGCCCCGCAGCTCATTAATAACAGCTAATTCAGGGGAAAAACCATCGGTGATCTGATATTCAAATCACGCTTCTCTGCCTCGTCCAGCTCGATACTCGCCTACTCCTGATAAGACAACGAGGGACGAGCCTTCCTCTTCCTGCCTGAAACCTACACCAATACTTAAGGCTTGTCGAGGATTGAAACGGCCCTCTCGATCAACTGAGGGGGCAGAGATCAGGCGAGGAACGTGTGTCTTATCAGTCTGGTGGCGAGGACGGATCTCGGCGCTAAGGGCGTGGATAGAGAGGCCAAGGTGATGATTATTGATTCCTGGCGGCTAGTGCGATGGATAGGAAGGGTTGGGCTTCATTCTTCGCTTTACCCTCACTTCATGCCATACTTATTCTCACTCCTCCTTCACGTCTCTCCTACATCTTCTCCTCCTCCTCCTCCTCCTCCTCCTCCTCCTCCTCCTTCTCCTCCTCCTCCTCCTCCTGCTTTCGCTCCTTGCTGTCTTTTCTTTTCCTCACTTTCATGTTTCTCGCTCCTTTTCTCCTTCCTTGTCCCTTTTTTCGTCTTCCTTCGTCTCCTCTTTATTTTCTATTTTTTCTCCTTCCTTTCCTCCATCCATTTCATCCTTTTCTTTTTTTTCCTCGTCTACTCGTCCTTAATCTCATTCTCTGGTTCGTCCTGTTTCTCATCTTCCTCCCTGTCCGTTTCTTATTGTTCCTCTTCCTCCTCATCCTCACTTCCTTCTGCGTCTTCCCTTTCGTCCTCTTCTTGTCAAATGGCTCCTTTTCATTTTCTTCACATATCCTCCATTTCAGCAGTGGTGTCTCTTGAAAAAAATGTTTTCTTACTTTTTCTTGCATGTTTTCTATTTCATGTTCACGTATTTTTCTTTCTCATTATTTGCCAGCTTCATTTTATTTTTTTTTCTCCTCTTCCCATGTTTTGTTTTTTTCCTTGCTTGTACTTGTTCTGTTCTCATTCTTGCTTTTCTTCTTAGCGTCTTTTTTTTCAGTCTCTCTTTATTTCTTCTTTGGGGTACGTCCACTGATGGTGCCTTGGTCTATGCTTGAACGCACACACCCACTTGAGATAGTAGAGTATATGTGTGTGTGTGTGTGTGTGTGTGTGTGTGTGTGTGTGTGTGTGTGTGTGTGTGTGTGTGTGTGTGTGAACGATCATAATCTCCGTGCTTGCTCCGTTAGTTAATTACACACACAAGCACTCAATTCGTATCTCGCTTCGACAAGTATTTATTCAGCGTAATACACGAGATGGAATTTTCCGCCATTACCACGGATATGTTTGAAATTAGTCGTCACTATTGTTGTGCGCAATCTTGATTAACTCCCCAGAAAGCACCTGGCCTCCCTCGGCTCACGCGGCGCCACCAGCCTCGGGGCCATTAGATAAAAGGTCGTTTCGGTCCACCTCGTAGCACGCCCGAAAGGAAAAACAAAAGCTAAGGCTCGATTAGACTAACGCATCAACATGTCTGAAAGAAAAAAAAAGGGAATCTCCGTTGATCAGAAAGAGTGCAGGAGTAATGGGCGTCCACGGAATAACAATTAACCAGCAAACTTTTTTCTGTTCTATTTTCATCGCTTGGTCTGTCTTTATTCAGGTGGGAAAAGACTCAGAAAAAATGTAGTCTAGATGTCACAAGAGTAGTACGTTAAGGGAGGCGATGGGTGGACTGTGGTGAGCTCGCTGACCCCAGTTCCAGTCCTCCCGGAAGCTGGCCGTCTTTCAGCCACCAAGGGAGTCACCAAGATTTTTCTCATTAGTTCTGTCTTCGAGTATAAATCTAGCTAGAAGTTATCCTGTTTAAGGTTTACTCGTTACTTTAAGTCTTTTACTTTTATAATCTTCCCTTAATATTGCAAGCACTGTGACAGGAATAAACGCTGCTACTGTTGTAAAAAGAGAAAAAGAGTATACTGGATTAATTTTGTCTTTTCTAGGCCACAGAATCTCAAGAGACTAACATATAATAAGAGTCACAAAATAGTCGTTGACGGATATAGATATTTCTACAATAATGAAAGGGTTAAACATATACAATGCACCACCACGTGCAAAGCCGAAGCATCCACTCCTCCGGAAGCAAACCTGCGCCGACAAGGGTACAGGCGTTCTGGGTCCAAGGAACAAGAAGAAAATTATAACGTTTAACTAAGAGCGACTTGCATAGCTTCCTTCTTACTTCGGTTTTATTCTTTAGCTTGTTGAAATTCCGTCACAAACAAAGAGTCAGACTGTTCCCTTAGGCCTGGCATCTTCAGTAGGACTTACTTTCTTTCCCAATTTTATTCTCTTTCGCCAGAGAGTGTCTTAAAAAAATCCACACTACTACTAACTATATATTGCTGAGAATGACTAAATCGATTATATCTTTGCCGTCGTATCAGGAAGTCATAAAGAAGTTGAAGTGAACTGTACATTATTTTTATTCAAGGGAACCACCATAACCATATCGTAAAACTTCACATACCATGACCAACATACTGTACGTATTGTTAGAATGCGAGATGCACATCATTCATGGATCTCCTAAGTGTTGACCGAAGGCAGAATATCCGAATGCTTTGAGTAAACTATTGGTACTGTTTGATTTTGAATAGCAGTTGAAAGAGAGGAAAGAGATCATTGCCTTTTTCCTGCGCGCGCGCGCACACACACACACACACACACACACACACACACACACACACACACACACACACACACACACACACACACACACACACACACACACACACACACACACACACACACACACACACACATGAGTAATGGTGCATTTCCTGCCGGCCAAAATCGCCCTTCACGTGCTGCATCTCATTACAAACCCTCGGCCCCTAAACAGTCCACCCGCGGCTTCAGTAAAACAATGCTAACACGATGCAGAGTAAAAATGGAAGAAGAGAACTTGTTCATGTATTCATCTGACGCAAAACCACGAGTACTCCAGTATCTAGTGTGTGTGTGTGTGTGTGTGTGTGTGTGTGTGTGTAATTCACTGTTTGTTTGATCTGCTGCAGTCTCTGACGAGACAGCCAGACGTTACCCTACGGAACGAGCTCAGAGCTCATTATTTCCGATCTTGGGATAGGCCTGAGACCAGGCACACACCACACACCGGGACAACAAGGTCACAACTCCTCGATTTACATCCCGTACCTACTCACTGCTAGGTGAACAGGGGCTACACGTGAAAGGAGACACACCCAAATATCTCCACCCGGCCGGGGAATCGAACCCCGGCCCTCTGGCTTGTGAAGCCAGCGCTCTAACCACTGAGCTACCGGGCCGGTGTGTGTGTGTGTGTGTGTGTGTGTGTGTGTGTGTGTGTGTGTGTGTCTTTTCTTTCTTGCTCTCATTTATGTATTTTTTCGACCTTTTCTCTTATGTACATTTTTCCCATGTTACCTGAAAGCCAGGTTGCGGCGAGTAGCGGTGTGACGTCAGGGTTCTGAGTGAGGCTTTGTTGGGGTCAGCGTGAGTCTGTTCCGTGAGGCGAAGTGTGGCAAGGTCCGAAGCAACACCGCGTCTTTACCTCTTGACAGGGACACGGGCCTCAGATGGACCTCTTTGTGAAGGGGAGGCGGGCAATTTTCGCTTCTCTTGTCTTTCTTCTCATCATTCTCCCCCTCCCTCCCCTCTTTTCAAAGTAAGCCCGTGACTGGATGGAGGTGTGAAGAGAGGGAGGGGATGAGGTCATGGTTGAAAAGCCTCCATCGCGTGCCCTTCTCCCTATTATTCTCACTCTCTTTCCTCTCTCTTCCTCCCATTGCCTTCTCCCTCCCCATAAAGCGACTTAGGGGACGGAAAGACAGGTGGAGATGGGCAATGGGCAATGGGGTAAGAGACCTTCCCTTATCCCTCGCCTCCTCATACATAACTCTAACGGGGAGGGACAAAAGGGAGGGAAGGTGAATAGAAGTAATGTCTGACCATCACACCACCCTGGGGCTTACAACTCCCCATATCAATATTCAGGCCTCGGTTCCCCGCATCTGATATTACATGAGGAAAAACGTCACTCCTTTATTTCACACGCTATTAATTGACCTTCCGTACACGTATTAATTATTCATTGTGTGTAGAAGGTGCGGTAATGAATGGCTAATTGGCTGTGGACTACCTGGCCCAGAGAGGCTGTGTCCATAAATCAGGGATGCGCTAGGTCGGGGGAGAGAAGGGAGAGAAAGAGAAAGAGTAAGGGCAGAGTGTGGATGAGAGCTGGCTGCCAAGTGTGTGTGTGTGTGTGTGTGTGTGTGTGTGTGTGTGTGTGTGTGTGTGTGTGTGTGAGAATGATATTGTACCTTTTCATTTCTTTTCTCTTCGCTTACTTACATACTTTTTTTTCATATTTATTTGATATCTTTGTCTCTTTGTTTCTGTATACATGCACGTACACATATATGAGTCTATTTTTATGTCTGCATGTATGTTTATCTGCCTATATGTATGTATGCATGTATGTATAGGTTATTTTGGATTGGTTAGCTTTGTCCTTATGTATGTTGTTTACTTACTAAGTTGTATGTATGTTTGGCAGTAAGGTTGGCAAATTTTCAGCTTGACTATTTCCAAGCTAGTGTGTCAGCCTCTCTGTCCGCACTCCTTATCTTTTCATCTGTCGGTCGGTGTGTCTGCAACTCGAAAAGCAGGTACGATAAGTATACTTTTTCCCTTACAAGTTAAAGTCCCATTACGTACACGGTTTGTAATCTTACCCAGACAAGAGTAGTTTGTAGGTCACTGCAATTTTTTCCCTGTTAACACTGCTTTTTTGCATGGTACTTCCTTTCCGCCATCACAGCCGTAAAATTTGTGCTTGGGGTGAAATTTGCGCTAATTCCATGGAACAATTACCTTGATTCTCTCCAGTTATCACCTGACACAATTTGATGCTGAGGAGGTGTAAGATAGGGAGTCTCAATGCGAGAATATTGAGTTAATTACACAGATAAGAAAAGGAGAGCAAGTGTGTGTGTCTGTGTATGTGTGTGTGTGTGTGTGTGTGTGTGTGTGTGTGTGTGTGTGTGTGTGTGTGTGTGTGTGTGTGTGTGTGTGTGTGTGTGTGTGTGTGTCTGTGTGTGTGTGTGTGTGTGTGTGTGTGTGTGTGTGTGTGTGTGTGTGTGTGTGTGTGTGTGTGTGTGTGTGTGTGTGTGTGTGTGTGTTAATGGTATTGATACGTGACGGAGCTTGAAGTGAATTTGTGGAGCGAAAGTTTACACAGTACTGCATTGTATGCGCTTCCAGAGAGAGAGAGAGAGAGAGAGAGAGAGAGAGAGAGAGAGAGAGATGAGAGGGTTAGTGTGGGATTAGGTGGGGATTAAAGAGGGCGTGGAGAGAAACTAGTGAAGGCGTGGAAAAGACGTGGGACTAATTGACACCTTCCCACCACGGCTCCAATGACTAATAGCCGGTTCATTAAGCTGTGTTGAAGAACCGCCCCGCACCCAAAGGGATTAGGTCGTCTGGCTGGAAAGGGAACACGGAAGGGAGGGCGGGAAGATGAGAGGAGAATCGGGGGAGTAAGGAAGAAAATGAGTAAAGGTGGGGGGAGGATGTAAAAGAAGGAAGGAATGAGAGTAAGAAGTTGAGTTAAGAGAGAGGAAATTGTAAGCATGGAAGTAGAGAAAAGGGTAGGGCGTGGAAGGATGAAGAGGAGGGGTAGGGAGAAAATGCATGTTCAGGATGGGGAGGAGGAAAATTACATTAAAGAGAAAGGGAGATGAGGAATAGGAGAATCATAGATCATATATTCCCTCTAAAGTAAATTAAACGCAAAACACAAATAGAGATGGTAGTCTAATTAAAAGATAAATGAAGTTATGGAAACCTTTAATCGCATCTCACAGGGACTCGTGCATTCAAAATAAAGCAACTCCTGTATATATTAATCAAGGATGACTGAACGTGCACGGAGAACCCGATCAGAAAATGTTTTAAGTAATTTCGAGGCTCCTAAACTATCTCATGACTACAGGCAGACTGACTAATGCCGTAGACTCCTTACGTGTTTGCCTCAAGCATGAAACCTTAAGATTATTTCAATGTACCATCAATAAAAGCATCTTGAGTCGTTCTTGTGAGTAAGGAAATGAAGGGATGAGTATTCCGGCACTAAACAGACGCGATGGCTTCAGAGCTAACCCCTATACACACAGCTGACGTAACCCTCATATACTACTCAGTTTGATCACCCAAGGTCTTTGAAATGGCAGGCACAATATAGAAACATGACCAAAAAAATCAGATACAAGATGAAAACGGTGATAGAATTATTGGAGTGGTGCCAGTGGGTTCCCTTGCGGTACCCCATCACCCCATCCTTGACCCGCCCCTTTCTGCTCCACTCCCTCGTTGCCCCTCCTGCCTCTCTCCCTCCTCCGCCGCCTGCCGCCGCCTCCTCCTCACCCTAAAAGACACCTTTGTCGATTGTAGTGTGGCTTAAGACAATTGGCCGCCAGCCGCTCAGTGACGGGAGCCTCGTGGAGAAGCGAACTGCAAGTCACAAGACACAATGCACACGCGAACACTGAGCGAGTCCTCCTCCTCCTCCTCCATCTCCTCCTCCTCCTCCTCCTCCTCCTCCTCCTCCTCCTCCTCCTGCTCCTACCTCTTCTTTTCCATGTATTCCTTTGTATTCCTTTGTATTCCATCTGATTCCTTTCCCTCTTTTACATTTCATTTCACTTTCCTCTTCTTTCTTCATCCCACTCATGCTCTATTCTCTTCTCCCTTTTCCTTCTCGTTCTTAGTATCCTTATTTTCATATAATTCTCTTACTTTTCCACCATTCTTCACCATCTCCTCCTCCTCCTCCTCCTCCTCCCCTTCTCCTCCTCCTCCTCCTCCTCCTCCTCCTCCTCCTCTACTTCCACCTATTTCACCACCACAACCCCTTTCCTCCTCCTCCTCCTCCTCCTCCTCCTCCTCCTCCTCCTCCTCCTCCTCCTCCTCCTCCTCCTCCTCCTCCTTTCCCTTACCTCTGAGTGCCCTCTCTTCTCTTCACATTCTTCCCCTATCTATCTCCTTTTTCTTCTTCGCATTTTGGCGTCCTTTTTCCGAGTATGCCCTTCTCCTCTTTCAAATCCTTTCTCTTTCCCTCGTCGTCATTATCTCATTATGTTGCCAGGGTCTCCATATCTTCTCATTCCCTCTTTATTATGTTCTGTAATCATATTCACTTTCTTGTCTTCTGTTATTTTACCTTCCACCTTTCCATTCTTCATTTTTTTTTTTTTTCTGTTTCATCTTTCTGATTCATTTTTTTTTTCTTTATTTTCGTTGACTTGGCGTCCTCGATATCTTCTCTTATTCTTCGTCTTCTTTTTCTCTATTTTCTGCTGTAAGTTTTCAGTCCATCCCTTCTTTAATTAATTTGATAAGTCCTTTGATTATAATTCTCATCATCCCTATCATGTTTCTCCTCCAAAAAATCCTTTCGCTCTCTCATCCACTTTCGTCTCGTATCTCCACACACACACACACACACACACACACACACACACACACACACACACACACACACAGTCTTACACGCACAGTCACTTCCACAGATCTACATAAATTAGTTAACATGAACGGGTTGCTGATCTTGATCCTGTCGCGCAGAGACGTTACGGGAGAACGAGCACGTGTCCTGGAGAGAGAGAGAGAGAGAGAGAGAGAGAGAGAGAGAGAGAGAGAGAGAGAGAGAGAGAGAGAGAGAGAGAGAGAGAGAGAGAGAGAGAGAGAGAGAGAGAGAGAGAGAGAGAGAGAGAGAGAGAGAGAGAGAGAGAGAGAGAGAGAGAGAGAGAGAGAGAGAGAGAGAGAGAGAGAGAGAGAGAGAGAGAGAGAGAGAGAGAGAGAGAGAGAGAGAGAGGAAACAAGCAAATAGACAGTTAATGGAGAAACAGATAGATACACGAAAAACAGATGGACATATTATATATAAGACAGACATTCAGACAGACAGACACAGAGATAGACAGAGGCACAAGCAGAAACACTAAAGAATAGACTCGCAGAAGAAAAAATAACTTGTAAGCAACAAAAAAAACATAAAATGCAAGCAAAACCACACACACACACACACACACACACACACACACACACACACACACACACACCTTACAAGTATAAAAATCCAATTATCTTCCCCAAAAGAGAATAATAATTTTCATTTTCGAGGCAAATTTATAAACAACGTCCAGAGAAAAAGTGAAATAAAGTAACAGCGATTGTGACATTTAAGAACCAAACATCCGGGTTGGTGCTCACAATACCCCCAGGGGCTGTTGAGGGGCGGAGAGGGGGAGGAAGGGGTCAAGGTCATACACGCTAGGGGTCACATAAACTTCATGGAGGAGGATATGGGTGGGTTGGGATAAGGAAGGAGGACGGGACAGGAGCGTGAAGATTGTTAGAATTTTAGGTATATATTTTTCACTGTTTGTCTCTCTCTCTCTCTCTCTCTCTCTCTCTCTCTCTCTCTCTCTCTCTCTCTCTCTCTCTCTCTCTCTCTCTCTCTCTCTCTCTCTCTCTCTCTCTCTCTCTCTCTCTCTCTCTCTCTCTCTCTCTCTCTCTCTCTCTCTCTCTCTCTCTCTCTCTCTCTCTCTCTCTCTCTCTCTCTCTCTCTCTCTCTCTCTCTCTCTCTCTCTCTCTCTCTCTCTCTCTCTCTCTCTCTCTCTCTCTCTCTCTCTCTCTCTCTCTCTCTCTCTCTCTCTCTCTCTCTCTCTCTCTCTCTCTCTCTCTCTCTCTCTCTCTCTCTCTCTCTCTCTCTCTCTCTCTCTCTCTCTCTCTCTCTCTCTCTCTCTCTCTCTCTCTCTCTCTCTCTCTCTCTCTCTCTCTCTCTCTCTCTCTCTCTCTCTCTCTCTCTCTCTCTCTCTCTCTCTCTCTCTCTCTCTCTCTCTCTCTCTCTCTCTCTCTCTCTCTCTCTCTCTCTCACACACACACTGCTCCCTCTGACCCCTGGCCTGGAACAAAGGGGTGAACCAGCATCACTTATTCTCTGATCTCCACCATTGTTACTTTCACCTCCTCGGCCTCTCCACCTCCGCGAGAGTAGCCGCCACCACCCCACACCTCCACTATCCTCACCACCACCCCCTTCACCATTACTAGCACCATTCCTGTAGCCTCCACCCCTCCACCATCATCATTCATTATCATTACCTCTATCATCATCATCGCTACCACTCCCAATGTGTATGGCTATATCAACTGTTGTCATTACCGTCTTCATCATCACTGCTTCTTCGACTTCATGTTTCTCCTCCTCCTCCTCCTCCTCCTCCTCCTCCTCCTCCTCCTCCTTCTTCTCTGCCACCCACATCATGGAAAGAAAGTGTTATTGCGCACGTCAATAAATTAATGATCTGCCGCACGCTCATTACGCAACAATTCCGTCAAGCGAAAGCCACCCACGAAAGTACGTACCAGGAACACACACTACCACCACCACCACCACTAGCACCACCACCACTACTTCTGCAACCATCACCTACCTAAGCAAGCCACGTACCAGCTTCACTACCATAGCCACTAACACACAGACGAACGTTGCTGAAGTATGTATGAGTATAAAAGATCCACGTTCTCTCTCCTTTCCTCCCTCTCTCTCCCTCCCTGCCTGCCTACCTAGCTACCTACCTCTCCCCTCTTCGCTTCTCCATCATGCACCTCTCTCCCTCCCCACACCAGTCTCCTTTCCTCCTTTCTTCCCTCGTCATTGCTCATCCTCGCCACACACACACACACACACACACACACACACACACACACACACACACACCAACTCACTAATAATGAGTCTGAAAAATATATCTCAAGACTCCTGTTCGCTATAATGTCCAGTAACCTCCGCCGCTCCTCTTAATGACATGACCACCGCGACTGCCCCACCGCCTGCCGCCCTTCGTCGTGTGTGGCAGGTCCTCCTCGTCCTCCCACAGCTCGCCTCTCCGTCAGGGACTCCTAAAGTTCATTCTCCTGTCGCCACGGTGGTCTCATTTCGGCAGGAGGGAGAGAAAGAGAGAGAGGGAGGGAGGGGGAGACAGTGGGGGAGGCCCAGGGAGAGAGAGTGAGGGGGCTTCTTGGCGCAGGTTCACAATAGGTTTAATTTTCTCAACTTGGGGAAGTGTAAGAGTGGTGTGCTTTTTGTGTCGGCATCTTTACACCTTGGGGGAAGGAGGAGGAGGAGGAGGAGGAAGAGGAGGACAAGATGGAGGAGGAAGGGGAGGAGGAAGAGGAGGAGGTGCGAGTTTTATGACGTATTATGGTGCAAGTAACGCTGAGGATTGCACACTCCTCTCCTTAGTGAGGCGCTCAGATGCTGCCACCGCCATCTCCTCGCGCCTTGTCGCTGATTTAAGCCTCGTTCACCAGCATACGGGCACGCACATTTGCAGTGGGTCGCGGCTACCGTTTCGAGCATGGCAGCTGTTTTGCCGCTTATTACCTACATTACGAGGCTGATGGTGTTTTCTCTCCTTTCCTCTACCTTATGCTGAAGTGTGTGTGTGTGTGTGTGTGTGTGTGTGTGTGTGTGTGTGTGTGTGTGTGTGTGTGAATGTGATGTGTGTGCAGGATGTGTGTGAGTTGAATTGTGATTTTATATTTATGTAGAGTTTTGTGATTTTATAGAGAGAGATCGAGAGAGAGAGAGAGAGAGAGAGAGAGAGAGAGAGAGAGAGAGAGAGAGAGAGAGAGAGAGAGAGAGACCAATAATGTAAATACAATAAATATGACTGATTGACGGCAAATAGACAAATGAATGAACAAACATAAGGAGAGACAAATAACAATAACAAACAAAAAGAGAGAGACTGAAAGACACACGGACAAACACCAACAGAGTAAGTAAAAGATTCAGAGGGCAAATAAAGAAACAAAGACGCAGAGAGACAAATAAATAGAAAGTGCGACAGAATGGAAGAATGAAGAAAAGTTTCAGAAATTCCTACCCTCCTCTGTGTGTTCCATAAAGGACAACAAAGGTAGAGAAACTTTATCACTCGAAAGAAAAAAAAATGTCACTGGAGAATAGAAAGAAGGTGTCTTGGGGTGCACGTGACGTATGGCGATCTTATGTGAAGAAAACCATAAAGAAAAAAATGCTATTCTAAGTCAGGTAAAGAAAAAAGAATAAGGGAAGAAGTGCAATAGAAAACAGTAATATTTTTTAATGCAAGAAAAAAAAATTCATTATCAAGAGTTAGAGGTCAGCAAGGAATAAAAAAAAACTAATTCTGTAATGGAAAGTTCGAAGGAGTGTGAGTATAAAAATTTCATCACTGGAAAGCTAACGAAAGAGAGAGAGAGAGAGAGAGAGAGAGAGAGAGACAGACAGACAGACAGACAGACAGACAGACAGACAGAGAATGTCGAACTGTCTGACGAACTAACTATCCAACTAAAAGACAGACAGACAGACATATAGCGAACTAACAAACAGACGGAGACTGATTGATACAGACGACGGAGAGACAAAAATAGATAAATATATAAAGACAATGAGACACTTCGATAAAGTGACATTATAAAGGTAGTGAAGTGAAAATAGACAGCCAGACAGACAGATAGACAGGCAGGCAGGCAGACATAATAAGCAAGACAACACGAGAGCTGTCAGCAAAAAGGGAAAAAAAAACAATTATTCTTAAGTATATAGAAATAGATTGGGAGAAAGTTTTTACAGGAAGTTCAGCGTGAGACAAAAACTAGAAAGGCAAGCAAGAATAATAAATGAGAGAGGAAAAAAGAACCATAAGATTATCTCGATGGCAAAGCACAAGAGAAGAGAGAGAGAGAGAGAGAGAGAGAGAGAGAGAGAGAGAGAGAGAGAGAGAGAGAGAGAGAGAGAGAGAGAGAGAGAGAGAGAGAGAGAGAGAGAGAGAGAGAGAGAGAGAGAGAGAGAGAGAGAGAGAGAGAGAGAGAGAGAGAGAGAGAGAGAGAGAGAGAGAAAAAACAGAAGGAAAAAACGAAGTGAGGATAAAAAAAAAAATACACAGCAAGAAAGAGAAAGATAAAAAAGACAAAGAGAACACGATAAGAAGAGAGGTAACTATAATTACACCAACAATCTGATAAGAGAAACACTTTTGCCCACACACACACACACACACACACACACACACACACACACACACACACACAGGGTAAAAAATTGAGCAACACGTGAGATAACAAGTCTTAATTTATCAATGAATCTGCTTTTTTTTATTAGTTGATAGTACACTGATTCCTCTTGTACCATCACGTCCTCCTCCTCCTCCTCCTCCTCCTCCTCCTCCTCCTCCTCCTGTACCCTGGCATCTAGCACTTTTTTCCCTCCTTTCCTCCCTCCATGTCCCCTCCTTCCATTCTCCTCTCCATTTGCAATTCATTCCCCTCCCCCCTTTTCCTTAAAAAAACAAATTAATTTTATTTTATCTCCACCTTTTTTCCCTTCTCTCTCCTCTCTCATGGTGTATTCTATCCGGCCAAAGTGCAGACGCAAGATTGGAGAGTACAGAGTGTGTCGCGTTGAGGGAGGAGCAGGGGCGTGGTCTGGTGTGTGGGTTACGTAGACGGGTGTACGTAGGTGTGAGGAATGGGTGTGGTGTGCGTGGGAGTGGGAATGTGGGCGTTGCAGAGATGAGAGGATAATGCATTTTTGTGGGGGAAGCTGCAAGTGTGTGTGTGTGTGTGTGTGTGTGTGTGTGTGTGTGTGTGTGTGTGTGTGTGTGTGTACCGTTGTTTCTGTGGCTGTTGCTGTGGTTATTGTGGTGTTTGTTTGTATCTCTTGACATTGTGTTCTACGTAATACGATGTTTGTAGCGTGTACTGTATTGCGTACTGTGCTATGGTAGGTTACGGTTATTTGCGGTGTGTTTTGGCGCGTGTCTTACCTTACAGTACTCTCGCAAGGTTACTTAATTAAAGGTAATGCTCTATGCTGCCTATACGTGGAGGTAAAATAAGAGTACTTCATGATTCGCTACCTATGAATGTTTACTACCTTACATTATTCATATTCCTCTGGTGTTGATATACAGACACTTATAGCCCCGTGTGATGATGTGCGCTGCAGTAACTATTAAGAGACATATAGATAACGTGTGGTGTTGCTCCTGATTATCGCCTCTAGGGTAGCGTGTAAGTTACGGCGGCGTGCAGTACTGGCTGGGATTAACTCTGAGGCGAATTGGTTGAGGTGTAATACCATGACGAGAGTGTTACGTGTTACTGAAGGGAGAGTGATGCAGTGTGCTGTAATGTAGCGTGACGTGGTATGCGTGTAAGAGCAGGAGGAGAAGGAGGAGGAGAAGAATAAGGAGGAGGAGGAGGAGGAGGAGGAGGAGGAGGAGGAGGAGGAGGAGGAGGAGGAGGAGGAGGAGGAGGAGGAGGAGGAGGAGGAGGAGGAGGAGGAGAAAGGAGAAGAAAAACAGAAAGAAGTACATGCAGAGGAACAATTTGACATGAGTTGAGGGCATCGGCTTCTTGCGGTATTAGTACACGGATGCTGTGATGTGTGTGTGTGTGTGTGTGTGTGTGTGTGTGTGTGGAGAAGGTGGTATGCTAATGGCAGAACCAGTCGTAACACCCTAAAAACAAAGCACTAGTAATACCGCGCCTCTGCCTCCCTCCCTCGAGCTGCTCACGTCCACAAAACAAGGCCAGCCACTTTCCCCACGCGGATAAATCACTATACCCACCTCGGTGCAGTCAGAAAAATAAGCTAACGGAGGAAATGTGGACAAAGCAACACTCGCCAGTCTGAGAAAATTCCTGCCACAAATAAATATCGAAGGCCAATAATCACAGCACGTTGAGTCTCGCCGGCCAGCATTCATCTCGCCTGCAACAATATGCACATCCAATCTTCCGGGAAAGGCTTTTGTGCATGTTAGATTCGCTCGCACTTCAAGAATCGGTGAGCTCAGGCCGCAATTTTTCAGTGTCAGGAATCAGCTACGCCCTTTACTTATTGTGTGGGTGTTGTTTAAAAGGTGAAGCCGGACTCGTCTCTCCCTCCACGCCCTCAGAGATGGTATCAAGCCACCGTGATAAATTTACTCGACCATATTACCAACACTATTCAAAGTTGTGGACATACTGTGTGTGTGTGTGTGTGTGTGTGTGTGTGTGTGTGTGTGTGTGTGTGTGTGTGTGTGTGTGTGTGTGTGTGTGTGTGTGTGTGTGTGTGTGTGTGTGTGTGTGTGTGTGTGTGTGTGTGTGTGTGTGTGTGAGAGAGAGAGAGAGAGAGAGAGAGAGAGAGAGAGAGAGAGAGAGAGAGAGAGAGAGAGAGAGAGAGAGAGAGAGAGAGAGAGAGAGAGAGAGAGAGAGAGAGAGAGAGAGAGAGAGAGAGAGAGAGAGAGAGAGAGAGAGAGAGAGAGAGAGAGAGAGAGAGAGAGAGAGAGAGAGAGAGAGAGAGAGAGAGAGAGAGAGTGTGTGTGTGTGTGTGTGTGTGTGTGTGTGTGTGTGTGTGTGTGTGTGTGTGTGTGTGTGTGTGTGTGTGTGTGTGTGTGTGTGTGTGTGTGTGTGTGTGTGTGTGTGTGTGTGTGTGTGTGAGTGTGAGAGAGAGAGAGAGAGAGAGAGAGAGAGAGAGAGAGAGAGAGAGAGAGAGAGAGATTCGCGTAGATACACAAGATTTGAGAAGTAGATTATCACACGAAACATGCACACACACACACACACACACACACACACACACACACACACACACACACACACACACACACAAGAGACATGGAGACAGAACACTATGAGCCCCACTCGAATCCTGTAAAATACAACTAGGTAAACACACACACACACACACACACACACACACACACACACACACACACACACGTCAGGGCACTCGACCTTCCCGGATATGTCTGGCGCGCTAGAAAACTTTTTGGGTTTAGTGGATAATGGATATTGCAAAGTTATGCTAAGAAAACACACGGAAACACGAGTTGTAGATTATCCAGCCTTACCTCTAAAGAGAATGACGCAGAACACTAATGCTCCTGATGGGAAACGCTGCATAGTGAATAAGAAAATAGGTAAAGAAAAACTGCTTATAGACTTTGATATATGTCATGCCTCTTAGTAGTATTTCCATCCTGGTTTGTTTGCATTACAGATTAACAACAACATACGAACAACACAAAAGGCAGTCCATGTATAAAACTTACGTACGTACAACACAATCACTGCGTCTCATGTTGTACGTGGGAATCAGAAGGAGACTGTAATCTGACACAACTCTTTCTGTAGTGATTGAATCTTAATGTATGCTCTCTGAATATCCACCTGTGTATTAATGTACCTGTGGAAAACAGTCCGTAAGGAAACATACATAAAACGAACCGCAAAAGAGAGCGAAATGAGAGTGAAAGTTCCCCGTTGAGAAAACAATTAAAGCCTTTAGAAAAAACCTTGCATGGAGCTTCTCGTCGAGGAGTGAGGGATGAAGAGATGTCTTGTAGCTATAAATTATGAGACGCCATAAGATGATAGGACTACTGTGCCTCCTCTTCGTGCACACCGCTCTGAGGGAGGAGGAGCAAAGAAAAGAAGGCCTGCCTTCCTGATGTCTCAATTTGCCACAGGAAAGCTGTGGGGAAAGAGCTATTCACGTCACAAAGCTCTCTCCCTAACATTACATTACAGCAGACAACAGGTCATTTCTGCTAAAAGGATTGTATCAACACACACACAATACAAGTAACACGTAAACTTGAGCAATCACTAATGTTTTTGGGGGTTTTGTTAGTGACCTATATTGTCAGTTATGCAGCTGAGTTTTCCACAAATAAATATTTTCTTCTTCATAATATGAGAACAATTTAATAGAACAAAAAATATAATCGTGACTTTAGTAGAAAAAACACACCAAGAGCAAGACGATACTGAAACCAACACGCGTCGCAGAAAACAAGACTCACGTCGCTCTCAGCACCACAGAAACACGGGGCTAAGCGGTAAACCCACAAGGGAGTGCAGGGGAAAACCACAGGCCGCCACTAACCACTTCATTAGGCGATAATGTAACGGAATTAGGAACGCGTTGGGAGCGCCTGAGGCAGGGGCTGTGGCTGCCCGCGGCGCGCCCCTGCACAAAGGTCACCAACTGATCACTAGGTGTACGTAGGGAAAGAGGTGGAAAAAGCCTTGTGGGGATGACGAGCTGGAGTGCGAGTCCCTCCTCCGCACCCACAGGTTGTGGGGAGAGAATAATGATATGTGGCGGAGGGTGAAAGTTGAGTGATTGATTTAAGGAGCTGTAACAACTGGAGAGGAGCAAAGGGTGAAGGAAAAGACTGACAGTGTTGTTCCTGCTCATGATGGAGGGACGTGAGGGTGAGATCGTTGAATAAGATCATGGAGAGCCATAAAAGTGATAAAGTAGGAAGACAACCAGGTAAGATAGTAGAAATATCTGCTCGGAAAAAAAGTATGATCGATCAGGATTTACTAAGCTATGGATGGCAGAAATAAGTGACGCAAAATACATTATGTAGGTAAAAAAAACACACACACAATGTAACGGTATGGTCTTGACGTTACAGTAATACAAGTAAAACACAAAGTAAAACAAAAAAAATCTTTCTTCTGAACGAGACGTATTGAACCTCGATCTCGGTCTGTCATTTTAAACCGCAAACCTGTTTTCAAATATCAATGTTCAAGTACTTGCTCTTAGTTTCAGGTCATACCATCTGAGTCAATTATTTAAGCACAATCTGGCAAGTACTCTTACTCCTTACGTTGCTTCCATTACGCCAAACAGTACGTATATATGTATCTTCAACTATCTGCAGTGTTTACCGTGCTAGTACTATGCAATCAGAGACAGGTAATACATACATACGATCTAGTGTGCATTACCTGTATTACACCAGAGTGTTTGAAGTGAGCGAAATATCGGTACGTTCACTGCTCCCATTTCTTCCTTCCGCGTTATAAAAATCATCTGAAATTGATAGCATTCATAACTTTGAACGATAGGAAAAACGGATGATGTTCGCAATGCTTTCTGGAAGCCTATCAGGAGCAGAGCACACTTCAATTTATACGAAGCTAATCGTGGCAGCATTTGAACACAGGAATTAGTGGTTCGGAAGTTTACGCCTCGGTGACTTCAATTAGGATAACCTTCCCTTTTTCTTTTAAGCAGATATTGGATGTCTTAGGTGGCAGCACGCTAAACACAGGCCTCACTAATTAATACATAACAGTTACTGCAGTATCTCAGAGGAAGCTCCAAGGAAGCTCCCAATCACGTGACCAGGCGCTTGGAACTGCTGCGTATCATAACGAACAAGAGCGAGGAGGATAGAAATGAAAAGAAATCCTCCCACTTACCAGAAAAGTGAAACTTAGGTGCAATTTTCGTGCTTAGCTTACAGTTTGCTGATTCATGAGTTTCAATACCAAAGCAGTTTACATTATAACCACGGAACTCGATATCCGTTGCTTTATTTTTCTATATTTAATGAATATCTGTGAGGAAAAAGTTGTAATTTGATGTGAACCAGCTGTTAGTCTCGAAACCTGTTAATCTGTCATAAATATGACAACGAAGAGAGTGAAACCATGTTTCTTATCACCATCTCAGAATTTTTTCCCTATCTCCCACATGGTGACAACTTGAGATGGATTTTAGTTGCTTAGATAAGGAAAAATTGATAAAGGTAACTGAAAAATTAAAACGATACAAGGCAGTGATTTCGAAATAGTGAAACAATGAAGTAGTGAAGATCCAACCTTTACCGTCTACGGCGTTCCTCCTTACCACCACCACTTATTAACAGGAGTGCTACCGGTATCGCAAGAATCTCTTCCTTCTTCTCTCCAAATCAAGGAAAGTACGTGTTTTCTTGACGATGGTAAGCATTTTTCATTGATATTTGTCATGATGAAATTGTGTTCAAATATTGGTATGAAAGATCAATGGAGGCATTTATTAGTGTATTGTTGATGAGAATAGTGGTCGTTTGCCTGTCAAGAAAAGTGCAGAAAGTGATGAAAACAAAGTTAAGTCCAGAAAGTGATGAAAACAGTGATCTTTTTATCGCTACTTTACGAACATGTCTTCTTGTGTACTTGGTAGAAGAGGTAACATTATCAGGAGCAATACGTAAGGTGAGGAGAGGAGATGAAAAGCGAATATAATGAAGCTGGAATTGACTATACAATGAATGATAATGACTGGGAAGACTGTATAATATGATTTCATGGCGAGTATTTATCAATGTCCTGCACTGCTGAACGATGAGGGTTAGAGGTTAATAATAAATGAATGCAGATCTCATTTTGATAGGCATTGTTCCGTCATTTGAGATAAACTTACGACCCCATCGTATATATCAACAATTTTAGGTAGTATAAATTATCCAGGGAAAATCGCTTATATTTCTTCATGATTATTGCCTAATGTTAGACTAATGATCCTTAGGTAGAGTCTTAAGTGGTAACACTTCCCCTCCCCCCAATGCTAAAAGGTAACTGCTGAGGTCTTGGTAACATCGTTTGAGTGAGGTTAAGAAATGACGGGCTTTCTCAAGGTTTAGGAAAGGAAAATGAGAGGCGGATTTTGAGAAAACTAGTATTATTTTTTTTTCTTTAGTAAATGGCGTTGAAGAGTATCTATTGAGGCGCGATATTTGAAATCCTACTACTTTCTGCCTCCTCCCGCCGGCACAGAGACCGAGCTGCCAACCACTCCTCGTTACTACCGGGATCAGTGGTCTTATCCCTTCAACCATCGGCATATTTGTGGCGAGGCGAGTGACATCGATTGGTAGTTATAATTTCAACAGTGTGCATAAAGCAGGGTGGGCAGGACTGGAAAGTGTATTTACAATGCCATTCTTAACATTATCATTGGGCTGCACGTATCACTGACATCGATCAGTGATTATATATGAATGCAGTTGCATCTAAACATCAAGTAATTATTATTATTATTCATTCAGTATTACCAATGAGACTTAATGGTTGGACGTGTATTTATTAAATTCACAGGTTACGTTCAAAGACTCATTTAGCACGACACGAAACATTCTTCTTTGCCTTTATAGTAATGAAGTAATTGTCGAACTAAAATTCCGTCAGAAAAATTAACCTTAGGGGCATCTACAACCTGGGCATCTACAACCTGTCTGATGTACTCGCCCAGCGCGACCCCGAGGCGTGTGCTGAACTCCTCTCTGCCTCTCCTGCTCCCTTACTGCCTTCGTCATGGTACACATACTCTCTCTCTCTCTCTCTCTCTCTCTCTCTCTCTCTCTCTCTCTCTCTCTCTCTCTCTCTCTCTCTCTCTCTCTCTCTCTCTCTCTCTCTCTCTCTCTCTCTCTCTCTCTCTCTCTCTCTCTCTCTCTCTCTCTCTCTCTCTCTCTCTCTCTCTCTCTCTCTCTCTCTCTCTCTCTCTCTCTCTCTCTCTCTCTCTCTCTCTCTCTCTCTCTCTCTCTCTCTCTCTCGATAACATAAAAGCATCTTGAGACATTTTCTTTGATAGGAAAAAGAAACTTTGGGAAATATAGTTGCATAATTAGCAAAGCATTCAAATGTGACAAGATTTCAGTGTTAGCAGTGACATCCTTGTTTCTTTTTTTCAGAATTTGTTTCCTGAAAAATCTAGGCAGAGCTGCTCAAGGATGGTTGTTTTTTATAGTCGTGTGGTGCCAGGAAGCCTTGTAAGGATGGATGCCTCAGCGTGTGGGTATCTTCCCTGGCAGAAGTGATCGAGTTACGGAGAGGCAAGGGGAATGTTGGTCAGGGGCTGGTTGGAGTACTTGCGTTCTGTGCCTCACTGACTACCTGGGCCTGGTAAGTACGTACATCCAAAGCTGTCTGACAAGTGTGAACAAAAGTGCCGATGAACACATGGAACACACTACAAGACCCTTGATAGTAAACCTTAACGATCTAAAAGTATAAAGGTGTGAAGATAATGCGAGATGTTAGAATAAAAAAATCTACAAGGATGCAAGTCTTGTTGCTTGCGAGGATTACATAAAAGCTTTTAATATAATGTGTGTAGATTAGATCTAATCAATGGTCTGAATAAATCTTTATCAAATATATCTTAATATTTGTGTCCAGAAGGATGATGGACTCGTACGTCACTGCCAAGTGTATCATGACACCCTTCACTAAAATATGCGCGTGTTGGGAGTTCAAACAACAGGGTTCATCATTTGAATACTGGTTACACTGTGGAAATATATTTGGAACACTTACAAGCTTACAACATTACTGACTTTTTTTCACAGAATTGGTGAGTCAGTATGGACGAGGGTGGAGAGCAAGGCTTCCCTACACTCCTCGCTGCTGATGGCTAACACTGGGAACAAGAAGTCTGTCGCTGAGGTATGCTCTATTCCTAGGAGACATCATGGTTACATTTATATCAAAAAGCTAATATGTTTTTTTAAGGAAGTGGAGTTGGTTTTTTATTGATTCTGTTTTCTTTATCAGTGACCCTCCTCAGTTAGCCTTCATTGAGACAGACTGATAGAATACAGATACGCTTAATGTTTTTAGGTTGTTGAGGTTTTGTACTCTTGAAGGCTACAAGTGGGGGGGGGCCCCTTGTAGCCTTCAAGCATTCATGATGAGTCCTAAAGTGTAAAATGAACGTGAAGGCCCCTCGCTGTACCTCAGCGACTCTCAGACTTATTGTGCGACTATCAGACTTAGTGTGAGAACTGTCGAGAATGTTTTACGTGGGCAGTTATTTAAGGTTATTGGCGATTAAGTCTTGAGTGGTTTTTTGCTTGTTATTGTGAAAAGCGTGAAAGGTGGCCAATGAATGTCCTCAGTGCATGCTTATTTAAAAAAAAAAAAAAAGCACAGCAAAAAGCTCTTTTAAAAGAAGCAACCCTCAGCAGTCTCTATTGTAGTGTTTTGATCCATTCACAAAGTAATTTCAACTCGTAATATTATCTAATCTTACCGGTTTCACGCCCGACGTATTGTTATCTTCCATTAGCTTTCTCATCTCTTCCTGCTTCATGAAACGTACCATCAAAACATAATTTTTTAAAAGATAGTTGCATATGTTCCTTTATGTATGACGTGATATGATGTCAAAAGTATATCAAACTCTGATAACAAACGTTGCATATAAATTTTTCTACGTGGAAAAGCATGCAAGATAGAAGATGCAAATCAGGGTTTCAAAAAGAAATGCAAACGATTTCCCTAAAAAGAAAACAAAGTTAGGTGAGAAAGCTCTAGTCGCTCTGATCTCAGTGTCTGATACAGACTCTCAGGATTCAAGAATTAATTAGGGATCTTTTGGTTTGACTTAAGGAAATTGTGTAAGATCCGTACTTCTATTGCAGCCATTCATTTACAGCGCTAATACAATATGCTAATATGCATTGAGCGATAAGTGTAAGACGGGAAAAATGGTCAGCTCGGAGGGAAGTGATTTTAATATTGCCGAGTATCCACGAAAACTTAAATGTCACTCACGATAGTGCCAACATGAGTAGTAAATCAATGTCGTTAGACATGTTAGCGGTTGTCTATGTGCCCAACCTGAAATCTTTACCGAGTAGTGATGAAACAAAAAAAACAAAAAAAGTCAGGAGAGGTAGGCTATGAATTGGTGACTATGTAAGACCGACTGACTCTCTCCATGAAATTAACCTGTTTCTGGGAGTTTGACTTGCAAGGAGTTAAGAAGTAAAGAAATAGTTCATTCACCACTCATCGACCACTTACGAACACGACTTAGACCTCGACTAGCTTTCTCCACCCAAGGCTTCTTGCCGTCTCGTGATTTCTTTGAGTACTAAAACAGTGTAGAATACGACACTGGATAACTTGTTTAACTCAAGGCTTTGTAATTCAAGAGCAAAAATACTGGCTTCCCGCAGGGTCTGCACACTAATTATCTGTTTTCTCCATGCGGGTTTAGCTAACATCAGTTATTACACACGTTTTAAGAAAGCGTTTGCATATTAACACTTAGTAGACAACCTTTTTTCCATTGGGTATTTTTACTGAATGTATGAAATATACCAGACCCTTTATGAAATATTAAAATGCACAGAAGAACGTTTCTTATAAGAAGTGGCAACAAAAAAAAAAAGCTTTCTCCAATATAATTTAATATACTAAAGTGTAACTGTCTTAGCCCACGGCAGGTTTCTCTCCACCCTCCAGGGAAGAGTTGCAGAACAGCAGAAAATAGTGTTTGAACCAAAAAAGTAGACGCTTCGATGGCAATAATGGGCCAATGATACACAGGAAAAAAGCTCAGAACAGCTAGTAATTGATTCGATGCGAGAAGGAAAAAAAACACGACGCTTATAAGAATAGCAAGCAATTCTAACATACTCAACCACATGTCCTTGTAATTTTTCGCAACGACGACTCCTAACAGACGCAAGTAATTAAAATATGTTTGCAAAGAGGTCTGAGGGACATCCTTGTTAGACAGCTCGATAAAACATTCTTCACGGACGGAAACTAGGAAAGAAAATGCATAACAATCTATGTAAGTTTTCTTTTGTCCGCTAAAAGCTATCATGTCTCTCTCCTTCTGGCTCTGCGTGAGGTGGATTTTCTTTGAAAAATATAATTATGATATTTATTTAAGATAAGTAGATAGATAAATTAAATCAATTTATTATTTTAATTACTTGTTTAGATCGATTTTTAAATCTAGATTTTTTATTTACCTCATTTATTTCTAATTTGCATTAATCCTTGTTTGTTTCCACTGGTTACTCATTTCTCTTATATGATTATCAAACTTGCCCAATATGAAATATTATCCAGCGCGGATTTCTTGAAATATAATATAAACAGGACGGATATTTATTTTAATTGTATCTGTTTTAAAGTAACTAACTCATTTAAAAGAATTAAAGTTCATTATTAAACTTAATTATCAACAGAAGACCTGACGCTCGTTTTACTTTTTGATGAATTTGAATATTTTTCTTGAAAGAGATTGCAATGGAGTCACTGGTGCCCGACCAGCTACAGGATCAGTACATTCCGTATAAGGAGGCAGTAGTGTTTCAAAATATGGTTGTCTAGTCGGTTAAGTTATTCTTAAATATATAAGAGAACAGACAAACTTTCAGTTTGTCATGAATCGTATTAAATCAGCCAGTCTGTAATACCAAATGTTAATAATAATTTAAATATATTTTTCTTGTAATAAGTTTATTAGACGTTAGATACAACCGATTTATATGTTTATGCCACATCCAGCAATGTCTGATGATAGTGGCGATAGTGATACGCCTTAGGACAGACGGATCAAGGAGAGGAACAAAAATATAAATACTAAGGAATTAGTGACACGTCTTAGGACAGACGGATCAAGGAGAGTAACAAAGTATATAATATACTAAGGAATTAATATAATTTTTTTTTCTGAAGTGTTAGCCCTACTTCTAAAGTTTCAAATATGCTTGCTAGTTGTTGGTACATTATAGCAAAACTATTAGTGATATATACTACCATCATGATTACTATGTTACTTTCTTTTGAATGATGTATGGGACGTATCATTGTGTATAGTCATTATCATTTTAAGTGTATAATATTAATATAACTACTCTAAGTTACAGCTACAGAAGTAGAAAAATCCTTGGGTCAGTGCAGGCACCAACCTCGCCTTCTTTCTGTGCTGTCTTCCTTATATTCCCTGTACAAATTACACGCAGCATCAACTTCCCCTCCCCTAATGAGACGACACCGAAGGGCCCCCCAAATGGCGTAAAAAAAAAACTGTACGAAAGTCGAAAATACTCCATAGACTCTCCGGAGATTCTGTAGTAGGGTAACCAATATGTAAAAATAAAAAAAAGTTTTGTCACGTTTTTCAAGTATTTTTTTTTTTTGGCTTACTCTAAATACAATTTTTTAGGCCATTACGGGGCCACTTTCTGCCGTCTTAGTGAGGTGGGGGCCTCAACTTGCTTTCTCTAGTCGCAGTGAGGTGAGATATTGTCCGTCTAATTGGTACAGGAAAAACAATCAAAATCCAGTCCGAGGCGAGCACTTTTGTCCCATCTTCAGTGGTGCACGGAACTTGGGAAGCTGATCACACCAGTTTCCTCAGCCACTGGAGACCAACTTTCTCCATTGGTGATGCTAGTCCAATTCGGAAGACTGACTGGTGATATAATTCTTCCATCATCACACTATTGAGAGAGAATACAGGTTAATTGTTAGTGTCACCATCCATGAAAATGTAGATTCTTGGAAACTAAGGCAATTTTTAAAAATAGTTCTCCTCCTATCATCTCAACAAGATGCTGTATTTAAACATCCCGTGGTACAGTGGAACCATGCGTGCTTTGGGGTCCGAGGGGTCTCCAAGCGAACGGGTTCGAATTGGGCTTCCTTACTCGGGGTTTGAGATAGGAGGTAACACAAAAAGGTACCTCCCTTCGCCCATAAATTCCCGTAAAAAGACCACTTGGTATTAGTAATAAAAAAGAAACGAGACCTATCTATCAGTCTCTACCTAACGCAATATACTTACTCTCTTATAGATTGTTCAATATTCTTATTTTGTCTTTCATATAATAAACTAAAAATTATTCTTTAATATTTTTTTGCTTAGGTGGGGAACCGGACAAAGGCAACAAATATTAACTAAAAAGACGCCACTAAAGTGCTTGGGACTAATATTTTTTTGTTTAAAAGGCAAACAGGGCAAGCAAGGGTCATAAATATTAACTGAAAAAAAACTCACCGAGATGCTAGTCCCCCAACAGGGTCAAAAGAATCGGCCATATATAGGGATAAATCTCATGAAACTCGAGAAATCTACCTCTGAAATGAACTCAAGTCATAGGAAGGTGAAAATAAAAAAAGCAGGCAGGGAGCTCCAGAGTCTACTAAAAAAAGATGAATGATTGAGAACAGCATTAAAGAGATGGACAGAAAAAGGATATGATAAAAGAAGAAAGTTCAGTGTGAAGCAGCAGTAGGAGGAGATGCACGCAGTAAGTAAGATCAGAAGAACAGTAGGTATGAAAGTAACGGAAGATAAAACAATGCGACAGTGAGAATGAGACTGAGGCAGTCATAAGAGGAGTTGATGAGACGAAGAACTTTTTATTAAATCCCGTCTAAAAATAATACTTCGAGTGAAACCGCCCCTCTTTCCACCTTAAACATTTGACACATACTCTATACATGGACGGATAAGCTCCCCTGTACAGAAATAGCAGTTGTGGAGGAGGAGAGGTGAGAAAAACTATTGCAGACGACTCAAAACACCTAATTTCATGGAAGTTCTTTTTTTTCCTAGAGATGAAACGAAGTTTCAACCTCATATTATATAAGTAAAGGAAAGACCGATGATGTTCAGCGTAGAAGATGGAGGCAGAAGTGTCATTCAAAACAAGGAAATACTTGACTTGATTGTGTCGAACTGATAGGAATTGAGTTCCTGGGGCATTGCTGGGCCATTGAATAATAAATATTAAGTTTGCTTTGGCTTTCCTGCGTGACCTGTTTAGTTTTTGCAGAGTTGATCGTCAATGAAAAAACGTGGAAAAGTTTAGGGTGGATAAGAAAATGTTTAACTTAAAAGATCTTCGATGAATAATAGGAAGAGAGTGGGGTGACAGGATAAAAGCCAGACCACCACCACATAATAGATCTAGGATAAGAACAGCAGCAGTTTACCACAAAGAAAAATTAAATAAAGTTGCAGAGAGGATATACGTCGTAGGAGGGTCCTTTGAAGATCTTTTTTTTTTCTAGACTCTCGGAAGCCTTTGGTATGTCTTAAGCAACAGCAAATGATTCACTAGAATTTGGTGAACAAGATTAATTAAGGAAAACCAAAAGATCACCACTCGATCAGATGGAAGATTGTGAAGTGACATCTTTAAGAATCTTCCTGTTGAGGATAGATACTTTTTTGATAGGCAAGAAATTGAAGCAATAGAAAAGTAGTTTTTAGGATAAGAACGGTAAAAGGCTGAATGTGAGCAAACTTCCAGCAAGAAGGAAAGGGAGATGGTATAAGAGTTGAAGGAGTTTACTTATACTTACATCACATGCGCCACAACTCCATGAGAAAGCGACCCTGCAAGAGACTCCCTATCTTCTCTTCCGCTACTGTAACTGTTGCAAGCTACGCCAATTCTCTGAATTCTTCATAGTAAACTTTTCCCATCAAACACTTCCTTTTATCTTGGTGGCTTTATAGGTGTATGCAGGCACCATGAGCACCACGAAGGAACAGTCTTTCAGAAAACACCTACATTACGTCGTCGCCAGTCATTGTTCTGCAAGAGAAATCAAACTAAAAGTTCTGCACAGACATGTCTTAGACATTTAGCTACTTACATATACTTCTTCTGACCACAATACCAAAGAGAAAGAATGGATCTCCTACATTGCCAAGGCAAGAGTTGTCTAGAAGATAGCAGAACTCTTATGTTTAGTGCCAGAAAAAGTGTTTCCTCCACAGCCAGAAATTCAAGTTTGTGTAATCAGTATTAAGCTGACAAGGAAGACAAGAAACTGGAGGTATTTGAAGGTTTGGAAAAAAAGTTAATGTTATCAACTAACAGGAGGGGGGTGGAAACCTTGGACTGGAAACCTGGTGGTGATATTTTTTTAGTGTTCACCTTAAGGAACATTGTGTAGCACATTTGAAACTTATTTCATTGGTTGGTGGCAAATTGTTCTAGGTAATTCAATTAGATATAAAACCATCACCCAAAGAATGATTAAAAAAGTACACTTCAATATGCTTAAATAAAAAATTTGATCACATTACATGCTCTAGATTAGTTCTACACAGCAACACACTATTAAAAACAAGCGCGCTAACACGACCCAAGTCTTGCTACACTCATCCCTTACTGTCAAACACGACGTAATGAAACGGCACAAAAATTCGCGTAATAGTGCATTTGTTACTACTCTCTTAAAAAAATGGAAAGTAATTTTATATTACAGTCATTAGAACACTTCACTTAAGAAACCTGTATTTAAGGAAAAGTTTCCCTAATTAAGAGGAATTGGAGCTATTCTTCGGATTTTCTTTATGATACAAGTTTTTTTGGCTCTGCCGCCACACGACCATGTGCACAACAACCCTTACAAATAATTGCATGTTCCCCTTACAACTAACAACTATTCTACCTCCACAAATCATAAAGTCAAAACAGTTACTTCCATAATACCAGCACTGAAAAAGCACGCGGAGACTCAATCTCGTCCAACGAAGTCTGTATGATAACTGGCGAGCCTGCCTCTTTCCTGCTCCGAAACACTATTCGTTTTCTTCTGTAAACCATCGAATACGTTAAACTAATGAGACTTCCGAAATGTGAAGCAAAATCCAAAGTGAAATTTAAAATATGAAGAGCTTCATTGATTACCTCCCAAGTAATTTCAATAATGATCATTCATTGAGAAATATTTGAGTAATTGCAATTTAATAAAATCATTCCCGACTTGACTCATCCGTTGATACAAGGGTTCACAGATCTCGTCAACATTTTGATTTACTGCCTTGTATCTCACACATCCTCTATATTTACATCTTCAACGAGGTCATGTAAGTCTTCCGCTCTTTGTACTTCAACATAACCCCATTCTTTAAATGCTTGGAAAGAAACAACGAAACCCTTCAAGAACTAAGGGGTTCTACATCGCCTCGCTAAGTTCTTGCCAGCTTGGTAACTTCCCGGTGGGTGATTCAGACTCGGTCAGCCTGTTAGGGGAAGACTCACGCACAATGGTATTATGGGAACGCTAAGACTTATTTCGATTCTATTTCATTCGATATATTGTATAGTTGGCCATCTTTGCTCTCCTACATCTTTACTGTGAGTCATTTACACACACCAAACGCCTATACTTAGCTAAATCTCGCTGTGGAGCTTGTTTAGTGTTCTTTGCTACTTAGACTCCATGCGAAGAAAAGCCTAAGCAAGAACATTAAACTTACTTCTGTGTCTATAAAGTTACTAATTTATAGATACCACCATCATAAATTTCAAACTCAGAGCTAGCATTAACAGGTTCAAACTAAGCCGTGAACTGTTTCACGGAGACCATAAAAAAAAAAAATGGCAGGAAAAACAAGTGTCGATATCTTTTACAGAACTGTGAAGCTTTTTCCAAAAATAAATAACCGTTTGGTATGTATGAAACATGTATATCTCACGAGTAGGTACCTAGATTCATGATGAATACTAAGGACGCTGTCATTAACAACATATGCTCCTGTTAGTTAAACATCTAATAGGCTATCGAAGACTGGCATGATTAGCAACACCACAACTCTTCCCACCTGATCAAGCTGTAGTTTATAGTTCCACCTTTCTCTCTTTCCAAACCACACGACCAACTGACTCATCACTCTCACTCCGGAGCTCAAACCAGGAGACTGCCAAACCTCCGGGGCTTAATTTGCCGCCTCACCAATTCTAAGATTGAGACTTCTCCGATGTAGATAGTAAGAAAAGAGTCCATAAAATGGTCACACTTTTGGAGACCGTGTGGAGAGAAGCAATCAACATAATAGTCCCAAAAATATAATGTTTGTAATGTGTGTATAACCTTTCTTGTTTTTCAATGATGACCCTGTTCAGCTCTGACTCTGCGACCTCATACATAATACCTTCTAAATTAAAAGGTAACAACGTTTTGTATAAATGAGGAATTAAAACGTGTACTTAGGTTGTATTGTGCACTGTTCAAATATATGTAATGTACTACTTCATGACAATTAGATAGTAAACATGAATTCCTTCAAGGAAATCGGCCAATATTTTCATAGCCATAGGCGATACTTTTATTTTTTGTTTTGTTTTCTGAGCCCGTGCGCTCACACACACACACACACAGGCAAGGGGCGTCACCCTGCTCAGCGGCTCTCAGTCCGGTCGTGTCTTGTCGGCCGTTGTAAATGCTATTTTTTTACGCTAATTATTTGTTTTCATATGAACAAGTCTGCAGTCAGCAAATAAGACAATAAGAAAATAGAAAATTATTATCAAGCAAGTGCAGTCAAGACGTTTCTACAATAAATAATACTTCTACAACTTTCTTGTTATAATCCCATGAACACCTTCGTAATAAAAGTGTATGTTCATCATTAGCGGAACACTTCATCCACAGCTTCGGTGATACATAAATACAAGCGCAATGCGTTCAAAATAGTATAACGAAGCGAAAGTGTAAAGATAAAAATGTTGGACGGGGCACCTGACCGACCAAACTCCTTGGATTCCCTCACATGGAAGCAATACCCAGGCCACCAGCACCACCGCCGCCATTACCACCACCACCACCACCACCACCACCTACACTCCAGGCCGGCCGTGTGCACCTTGCTCCCGGCCAAGCCACCACACCAGGACCGCTACCTCCTCACGGAAACTCAGCAAGATAATAATGTATGGGTTTTTATTTTCTATTCCCTTAATCTATGCAATCAGATAAACAGGATCGTACTTGCATGCCCATCATATAAATTCTGCAGGGAAACTAATGTGCCTTTCCTTAAAAATTCATATTCTTTTACTTCCTTTTCCCGAAACCATAAGAAATAGAAAAAAAAAATCACACTTATTTTCGTGAAATTTCTCAATAGATCAGGATTTTTAACGCGATCATGACAGTTATTAAAAAGAGCCAGCCTGGGTCCCTTATAATTACACACGGCTGGAAATAATTTTTGAAAAACTATTAATTTAGCAAGTGAGTATGAAGAACCGAAGTCTGGAGAGAGAGAGAGAGAGAGAGAGAGAGAGAGAGAGAGAGAGAGAGAGAGAGAGAGAGAGAGAGAGAGAGAGAGAGAGAGAGAGAGAGAGAGAGAGAGAGAGAGAGAGAGAGAGAGAGAGAGAGAGAGAGAGAGAGAGAGAGAGAGAGAGAGAGAGAGAGAGAGAGAGAGAGAGAGAGAGAGAGAGAGAGAGAGAGAGAGAGAGAGAGAGAGAGAGAGAGAGAGAGAGAGAGAGAGAGAGAGAGAGAGAGAGAGAGAGAGAGAGAGAGAGAGAGAGAGAGAGAGGAGGACAACTTGAAGATAACGCATTGAATTAAGGAAAATAGTAACGCATTGAATTATGAACTGTTTAGGGTAGAGAGAGAGAGAGAGAGAGAGAGAGAGAGAGAGAGAGAGAGAGAGAGAGAGAGAGAGAGAGAGAGAGAGAGAGAGAGAGAGAGAGAGAGAGAGAGATTAAGTAAGTAAAAGACAGGGAATTTGAAAGAAAAAGAAACATTGTGAAGATGACAACAAAAGACCAGAAAAAGACGAATATCACGTACTTCTTATCGGAATAATATCTTTGTTGATTTTTTTTAGTAAGTACGTGAATATTATGAAAAACATTTATTCTACCATGTAAAGTAAAATAACACGATTTTAATTTTATTTAAACGCCACATTGCAAAAGAAGGACACACACACACACACACACACACACACACACACACACACACACACACACACACACACACACACACACACACACACACACACACACACACACACACACACACACACACACACACACACACACCAATCATCAAAATTTAATATACATTTATCTTTCCCGCACAGAACTCAAACTAATGGAGAGAAATAACTCATAACACAGTGACGCAACTTAACCACAGCAACACACCCTGCACCACCAACAGTAATCACACCACCACAATGCAGCAAAACAGTATATACTCAAACAGATCCCTTTCATCGAACACGTGATCGAACACAATGCAATACTTAAAACAATACACCTTAGCACGCTCTGACAGGTAAAGTAGCGCAGTACATTTTTTCTTCATTCTCCCAATCTAAATTTTGCTCTCTCTCTCTCTCTCTCTCTCTCTCTCTCTCTCTCTCTCTCTCTCTCTCTCTCTCTCTCTCTCTCTCTCTCTCTCTCTCTCTCTCTCTCTCTCTCTCTCTCTCTCTCTCTCTCTCTCTCTCTCTCTCTCTCTCTCTCTCTCTCTCTCTCTCTCTCTCTCTCTCTCTCTCTCTCTCTCTCTCTCTCTCTCTCTCTCTCTCTCTCTCTCTCTCTCTCTCTCTCTCTCTCTCTCTCTCTCTCTCTCTCTCTCTCTCTCTCTCTCTCTCTCTCTCTCTCTCTCTCTCTCTTCCTGCTCTGGTGTAATTTTTACCATTCCTTCTCCACCCATGATTACACTTTAAATCAAGATAAGAGTCCACTTAAACCAGCACTAAACCACGTCGCTATGACCGGTTTAAGGCTCCTCCACCGGCCTTAATAACTATCTCTCATACGGATCTCCGAAGGCTGTCCGCTTAAGGGAGAAAAAAGCACGTAATTGGTTCGGAATAATAAACTAAAACGACTGTAATTATACGCGTTATTATAAAGGCAGGACGTGGGCCGCCGCTTGCTGTATGTTGTGTGTTGTTATTGTGTGATTCTCAAAGGCCTCCTACTTTGTGTCCTGCCGGTGTGTTCTGCTCTTCTGCCGCCCGAGATCTCATGTAAAAGACGATGTGCTTCCCTGCCTCGTTATAATCCTACCTCTGCCTGCCTTAGCCTGCCTTCCTGCTCGCCTTCCTGCTCGCCTGCCTGCCTGCCTGCCTGCCTGCCTGCCTGCCTGCCAGCCTCACTCATTGACCCCTGGCACAATGCTCTCCTGCATCATGTAATGCCGTCTTACGTGCTTCACTTATGGTACAGTGACCTAACCAGCTTCCCACACCCTGCCTGACTCCCTCCTTCATTCCCTTTTCCCTGGTAAGCTTGTGTCATTGCTTTTCCTCCCCTAGGTACTGTTCCTGTTTTGATTTGTCTGTTTTTGGTACAGTTTTCTTGCATGGCACCTTTTTGGCACGGTGTTCGGCCCTCCCACGGGTTTCAGGTTTTCATCTATAGTTCGCTGCCCGGTGGATCTCCAGCGTGCGAGGTTCTCCCATGCTTGGTTCATCAATAAATACTCACAATCTGATGGTCGCCTTTCCTCGACACAGCCGGGCGGAGCTGTGGAGCGTGAGGTTGGTCACTCATAAAACAATTTCGTTGCACTCACTGTTCTTTTTTTTTTTTATCCCTCCCTCCTTTGTGTGTGTAATAGTGCGTGCGGCTGTGTATTCGCTCTTTGTGTACTTGTGTAATTTTGTCCAGCGTATCGGTACAATTGTCGGCCGTCCAGTTAGTGAAGTTCGACTCTGGCTATCGTGTGTGATTGTGTTTTGTGCTCCGTGTGTGTGTTTGTGTGTGTGTGTGTGTGTGTGTGTATGTGTGCGCGTGTGCGTGTGCGTGTGCATATATATACCATGCGTACAGTATAATAATTATCGTAAGGGGTCATGCCTCGAAGTCCACTTACGGGATACGAACACCTGTGCACGTTTACCTAATGAACACAAGTGTTGGGACACGTGTCTTTCCTCTTGCCCGCAGGTGCAAACCCACTGTGATGGAAAAAAGATTAAATGCTTCTCTGCAAGTGGACTAAATAAGACGGGAGAAAGCAGGTGATGCCGCTTAATTTTCTCTACATTTTTTTGTCCCTCCTTCCTTAAAGCGACATTATGCAAACAGTCAGATAATTTCTTTTGTTCTGTGTATCCAACATGTAGGGCAGTGAGAGAGAGAGAGAGAGAGAGAGAGAGAGAGAGAGAGAGAGAGAGAGAGAGAGAGAGAGAGAGAGAGAGAGAGAGAGAGAGAGAGAGAGAGAGAGAGAGAGAGAGAGAGAGAGAGAGAGAGAGAGAGAGAGAGAGAGAGAGAGAGAGAGAGAGAGATTCATTCTAATAATCAACTAGTCAGTCTGTCTGTCTGTCTATATGTGCCTGTATTTGTTCATCAAATATGCAAGAAATCAGACAAGCAGGAAGGAACAGGGTCGGTTGGTCAGTCAGTCTTTCAGTCAACCAGTCAATCAGCTAGTCAATCATTGGTGCTAATAAGAAGATAGACAGACGTAGAAGCACAAGAATCCAATAGACGATCATATAAAACAAACAAAATATATAAGCGAGTAATACCTGTGCACACTAAGAGTCATCAGGTGCGTCGGCCTTCTCTGCTCCCACCACGCGGCCCCTCACACTCACACAGTCCTGTCTACATATGAGAGAAAAAATATTGAGATAAGTGCTCTTTATAAGGAGCACTTGCCTATCAGGGGTGTAATCAGTGTTGCAAGGCGTTACACTTTTGTCATGTGATTTTATATGATTCCCAAGTGGCAATTACACCGGAGAGAAGTTACTTGAGAATATTTTTTTGATTCTTTGGCAACATTATGCAAGGAAGACAAGTAAGACTTTTTTTCACCATAAGCAACACTCGCACTGCAGCCAAATTTTATCCATTTAGTAATGCATCTTATGACCTCCTCCTGTGGTGTTGTAAATCTATGAACATTCCGCCGACTAAAATCAATCGATCACCATTCTTTTGATTCATTTATTGGACTTGTGACTATCGTCAGCTTCCACGTTCATCGTACGATACACACGTTTCGAGACAGACAATTATGACAGAATAACTAACATTGTTAGAAGTAAATACACAGATATTGTGTTGTTCATAAGCGAAGGAGAGAAAAAACATTGAGCAAAATGAAGAATGTAGTGTGATTCTAGTTGGAGGTTTTCATGTAAAGGCAATAAATGCAGAGAGTGGTGATGAAAAGCAGGTAGTAACCATAACGCGAGTGATGATGGAGATAAAATGGGTGATGACAAGAGGAAAATATTTTGATATGAATTAGATTTGGTGATGAAGCTATCAATTAGTTATAATAACGAAATAACTAAAGACTGGAAATATTTCATTTTTCGCAAACTTTCTTTCGTTTAAGGATTAGGTCGTCTCCTCAGCGCCGGAACAATCGACGCACAACTGATGCTTTTAGGAGATACATTGGTCTATTGGCCTATACTCAAAAAACTCTAATGACCACAATATCGCAGCCCATTGCCTTTCAGAGGTCTTTTTTCAACCTACACAAAAGCTTCGGTCACAGAGTTGAAGCAAACAAATATGATTATAAATATAAATATCTCCGCATGAAAAGTATCAAATGGGAGGAAGGTGCACACGCTAACACTGACACACACACACACACACACACACACACACACACACACACACACACACACACACACACACACACGCACACACACATTGGATAAGGTGGCAGGCGTGGGATATGGCAGACGTCCATGCGTAGGTTCGAATCCTACGAAGTGCCTGCCGTCTTGACACTATTTCATTTGTCGAGTGGTTTAAAGTTACCTACATGTCACCATGGTACCCAGGTTCTAGGTAGAGGTGTATTGCCTTACATCAAAGATGCGCTTGACTGGTGATATGAACCCTAATATGGGTACCACTATAAATAAAATTGCCTGTGCCGCTATGGGTGGAAGTTGGACAGCGCTTCCCATACTCAAGTACACCTAAAGGCACTATAGGCTATATAACATAAAAAACACACACACACACACACACACACACACACATACACACACCAAAATCTCACAGGTAAAATCTCACTTGAACAATGAAGTTCTCTGTTAATGAACAACAACTTAGGAACATTCAAAACTGAAGTCCGTCGTGCAACAACCGCAAAAACCTACCACGTCCACATAAAACAACTTCGAAACAAACACCGGTAATGTTAACGATAACACACCTCTATGGATATAAATATCACTACATGGATACACTTTACGTGATGGTAAAATCTTCCTGGTAACACCTCACCTTTACCATCATCCTTCGCAATTCCTTTCAATAACAGACTCCCAACGCCAGGTACTTCTTAACCCTTAATGTGTCAGTTCCGTTCGGCTACACAGGTGCCTAGCGGGGGGAGGCGGCCATGCACAGGTGTGTGACGCGCGCCAGAGTGCTCGCGTGTGCCAGGTGATGCGTGAGACGTGTGTTGGCGTAGATGTGTTTTTCGCTTGAAACAGAGAGGTGCCTGTTAGCCGAGACAATGAGATGCTTTCACAGAGCTTGAGCAAATTATGAATCACTGATCTAAATTTGCAGCGTAGTAGGCATATTTTTTTTTTCATGTTTTTTCTTCAAACTTTTATTTATTGTATACGTCTCTCTCTCTCTCTCTCTCTCTCTCTCTCTCTCTCTCTCTCTCTCTCTCTCTCTCTCTCTCTCTCTCTCTCTCTCTCTCTCTCTCTCTCTCTCTCTCTCTCTCTCTCTCTCTCTCTCTCTCTCTCTCTCTCTCTTCTGTTGGGAGCGGCTTGAAATCCGTAGAGTTCTATGTCAAACTTTCCACTGAATTCAACTTCATTTATTGTCGTGACTTGTGAGTATTCAAAAGGTTTAATTTGTGTTCTTACAATCTTTCAGCATTAGCTCACTTTCACGTAGATTTGGATTCATATGTCTGGCTTTGGGAGACTTAATGCGTCGTGGCCTCGATACCAGAAACACAGCAAGGTGGCGTCTTCATTCCCCCTCATGTAGAGATAAACAGTCGCTGTTTTCTCCCTCATGTGTATGACAGCCCCTGTTCACTAAAGCTTCAAACGAGTCTTCTTTATAGTGTGAGACTGATAGGCATCACTGAATATGCTGCGTGCTGTTAGCATATTAGATATAAAGTGCCACGCTAATACAGATTAATACCTGTGCGGATTTGATAAAGTCTGTTGTTCACATTTTTTTTCAGCTGGTGGGAAGGATAAATAATCAATAATGTTGTTATTATGTTATTACTTCGATGAGTTACTATTATAATTATTACGAAAATTTACCGTGATAAAAAGTAGCTCAGCTGGAGAGACGCTTTGTAGATTCAAGCAAGACGTACGTCCACATCTGAGGCAGACCACCCAGCCTCGCCCGCACCCAGGCATCCCGCGCCCACATTACGTATGACATGAATGCAGCGCCTCCTTCGTGCCTTGGTCAGAACCTTTTTTTCTAGTGTCTCATCCGCAACTTAAAAGTTTACCAAGCATGTACAATCAAAAAGCATTATTTCAAAACTTGGTTTTCTTCTCTTCATAAGAATTTTCTGAGTTCTTTACATTTACACTGTGAACATGTTTTGTGATTCATTAAGGAGGAAAACGTCATCTGCTAATATGAACTCTTAAAGAACCTGCTTATGTCTATATAATTTAACAAAAACGAGACCTTTATTGAGATATCTACTTTTTTTTTCTTTTAAAGTAATAATTTACGATATTAACTAAATAGATATCGTATTGTTAGTAAAAAAATTCTTTTACTTAAGTACATATAATCCGAAGCATTTTTATATCGTACTAGGCAACCATATGAAGCAATGCAGGATAAGATACCTTGAAGGGAGCTAACAAAGAATGTGCTTCTCAAAACAAAAAAAAGTGTTAGAGCAGGGGCGCCATTCAGCACAGACTGGCGCGCCAGACTCCCTCTGTCTCTTGAACGTATAATTTTTTGGTGATAACTTGACAGTAGCGAAATTTCTTTATTTACGGTTAACTTCATTATAACTTACCGACCATTTCGTGTGGAATGGTGTTACCTTCATCCTTAAATTTCGCTTCATTGACGTGAAGACGCGAGGACAAAAACTTTTGGTAATCTACTTTATGAAAGCCTTGTCTAATGATGTTTTAGAGAATGCCAACACAGGCTGGATATCTTACAATCATTATCTTCTACTTGCCTCCACAACTCGGCTTTTATAAAGCTATGCTGTTTTAACTTTGTGAATGCAAGGAGAGATTTTTCTGGCCATGAACAAGGCACGTATTAAGCCTACACTTTTATTCTGGCTAGTCTTCTTTTATTTGTAACAGTTTTATTTATCTTTATTAGAGGATAACTCTTAATGTCAAAACAACCAATTTTCCTTTTAATTCTCTTACAATTTCTTAATAATTAATGGCCCAAAACTCTCCAATTTACTCTGCATTGGCTTACCCCTAATTACTAACAAAAACGAAAATCTACTTCACGTCCTAAAGACTGCAGGCTCAGGATTCATTTGCAGAATACGTCAATCATCCAAGAAATGCAATTTAACACAGACACAAACACATGCACACGCACTCACGCACGCACGCAGGCACACACACACGCGCACGCGCGCACGCACACACACACACACACACACACACACACACACACACACACACACACACACACACACACACACACACAAGCCAGAGGACCGGGGTTCGATTCCCCGGCCAGGTGGAGATATTTGGGTGTGTCTCCTTTCAGGTTTAGCCCTTGTTCACCTAGCAGTGAGTAGGTACGGGATGTAAATCGAGGAGTTGTGACCTTGTTGTCCCGGTGTGTGGTGTGCCTGGTCTCAGCCTATCCGAAGATCGGAAATAATGAGCTCTGAGCTCGTTCCGTAGGGTAACGTCTGGCTGTCTCGTCAGAGACTGCAGCAGATCAAACAGTGAAACACACACACACACACACACACACACACACACACACACACGCGTAGTATAGTAGTTAGCACGCTCGACTCATAATCACGAGGGCCGAGTTCGAGTCCCGGTAAGCGGCGAGGCAAATGAGCAAGCCTCTTTATGTGTACCCCCTGTTCACCTAGCTGTAAATAGGTACGGGATGTAACTGGTGGGGTTGTGGCCTCGCTTTCCCGATGTGTGTTGTGTGATGTGGTCTCAGTCCTACCCGAAGATCGGTCTATGAGCTCTGAGCTCGCTCCGTAATGGGGAAGACTGGCTGGGTGACCAGCAGGCACCCGAGGTGAATTACACTCACACACAAACACACACACACACACACACACACACACACACACACACACACACACACACACACACACACAGTCTTCTCATTCCATTGTATTTGGCCATTCACTAGCCCACCACGTCTCTGTCACACTCCCAGGCTCCTACCTCACATCTAACAGCACCACGCGTTCCAGAGCCTCCAATATCCCGCCACAGCACCCGCTCCCCTCCCAACAACACACGCCAGACATAACAGAGGACAGTCTCCCTCATGCCACCTCCACAAGCAAGGCCTCAAGACGCGCCACTTGAGCTATCGCGGCGACACGTGGTAATTTTAGTCTCATAAACAAGGAATGAATGCCGGGTCCCAGGTGTGGCTACTCCGACCATAATGCGTGTCCTCGCTGTTTAAGGCCGCCGGACACTCTCTCTCTGTATACCTTGGCCAAAGGGTCTCTTTTTTTTTTTTTGTTATTCATTTCTTCACCTCTTTTTTTTTTACTCTTCCCCCATTCCCTCACCCAGACAGACTTACCGACCTGTAATTCTCTAAACAAGGTGATTGGGACGAGTTCGCGTGAAACCAATTTTTCCAATGAGCCGAGAAACAATAGAAACGCGTCTTCTAATGTTGCAAATGAGAAGACCAAATAGGAATCGAAAGTGATTTAGTGTTTTTTGCTCCCTCTAACTCTTTCCCTTTTTCGGTTTTTTTGCCACGGGCGGCCACAGTTACACGGACAATTGGAGAATCACGCCAGAGATCAGAAGAGTAACAAAACAAATTGTTCCCTGATGACTGTTGATATTTGGAAGTGGTGTTGATTCTAGAGTAAGAGTCTCCGTCCTGTGGCTATTGGAAGAGGCAAGTGATAAAGGAGGTGGGTGTTTGTAAATACCACACACACACACACACACACACACACACACACACACACACACACACACACACACACACACTATAGACAAATACACCTACGCAGATAAATACTTTCATTGTTACACGCATACATATAATATACCTTCACATTTTCATACACACTACATACGAACATACAATTCATTTATTATTACCATTTCCTACACTGCTCCATTTCATACCTTGCATTTTTATACTATTGGCATTCTAATGCATACCAAACATTATTATTATTAGTCTCAAGAAGCAGTTTTAACACATTCTTCTCGACTCAACCACCATCAAGAAAGCAACAATGATACTAACCTCACAGGAACAACAATTCACATCACTACCACAGCCGGACAACAGCAACCTTTATTTCTGTTATAGTGTGGAAACTACAAAACAATAAATATACATAAGATGGTAGAAGAGTGACACCACAGATATTGTATACGATCATAATAATTATAATAGTAATACTTTTCTTACATAATTCCTCTTTTTACTCTCTCTCTCTCTCTCTCTCTCTCTCTCTCTCTCTCTCTCTCTCTCTCTCTCTCTCTCTCTCTCTCTCTCTCTCTCTCTCTCTCTCTCTCTCTCTCTCTCTCTCTCTCTCTCTCTCTCTCTCTCTCTCTCTCTCTCTCTCTCTCTCTCTCTCTCTCTCTCACACCTAAGTAAGACACAATAGGGTGGACAGTAGCCACTTCCCTTCACCTGGCGAGTCTACTTAGTGATTAGTGAAAAAGCCGAGTCACTGCCGCGAGATATCATATGGTGTGTGTGTGTGTGTGTGTGTGTGTGTGTGTGTGTGTGTGTGTGTGTGTGTGTGTGTGTGTGTGTGTGTGTGTGTGTGTGTGTGCGTGTGTGTGTGTGTGTGTGTGTGTTAATATTCCAAATAAAGTTGTGTTCGTCAGTAATAAGGCTTAAGAACCCCCCTTGTGTCATTTAATGGACCAATCCCGTCACTGAGCACTGTCTCTACCCTTCCCCCCCCTCCTGTTCCTCTCCCCAAGCCATCTCCTTCCTTATCCCTCTCACTCTCCTCCCCTGGCCCTCCCTTCCTCCAAAGGACTGCCGGAAGGGATGTATCCTTCTACCATCTTAGGAAAAAAAGCCTTTTATCCCTGTCCTGCCTCGTCTTCTCCACGCTTCACGTCACATCCTGGCATCTCCTCTTGACCCACGGCGGATGAAAAAAAAAGTCAAATGGTCGAACTTTTAGAGATAATTTAATTTTGAAGTGGAAATGACGACCATGCTTCCCTTGTCTCTTTTAGTGTATGCTTGTATAAATAAATAAAAAAGGACCTCATAGCTGGGTTTTATCTTGCATCTTTTTATCTCTCTCTCTCTCTCTCTCTCTCTCTCTCTCTCTCTCTCTCTCTCTCTCTCTCTCTCTCTCTCTCTCTCTCTCTCTCTCTCTCTCTCTCTCTCTCTCTCTCTCTCTCTCTCTCTCTCTCTCTCTCTCTCTCTCTCTCTCTCTCTCTCGTACTTGAATGATCGTCAAATATTTTTTTCTTCTTTTTTGGGCGGTCGTTGCTCCGAGTTAGTAAACCAGTTAGCGTTGATTAATACACACCCGTCACGAATAACTTCCTGATTATGCTAATATCAATCTGGATGAAAAGTGTGGCTTCAGGCGCGACCAGGTAGTCTCTCTGTCCGCCTCCTCGCCTCCTTCTCGACACCAAGACTCCCACATCCCCCTCTCTCTTCTCCCCTCTCTTCTAGACTCTATTCCTTTATACTCTAATGGAGAAGCTCCGGTGACTTGTTTCCGCACATTGAGGCTGTTATACCTCTATCTCGGAATTGTGTGTCGTTTTCTCAAGATCTAATAAATGTGCTCTCCTACACGCTACTGATGAAGCTTATTTTTTTTTTTCTATCCACATCCCAAAACATTTAAATCTTACTCATCTTTCACCCGACTGAAGTATCTCATGTACATTTCTCCGCCTATCTTGAGGTTCTTATACCTATGTTTCGCCCTATCGCCTCGTCTTCTTCAACTTCTACTTTAATTCATGTCACTGGATTGGTTCAGGTAATTTCTCTTTCCACATCCCATGTCTCCCCTTCTCGGCTCATCTAGAGTAGCCCAGGTAAGCTGCTCTTCTCACACTTTAAACCTTTTACATCCCTGCTTCGCCTCCGTTTCAAGAGATCATTCAGGTTTATATGCTCTAATATTTTTATTAAATCAAGATATGAAAACATGTAGTCCAGTGGAGTCTCAGTCACACCCATGATCTCACCTGCAGCACGGTTCACTGATTAACTTTCTATTCACAAAATTCCTTCACCTGAGCCATGAAGAAGATGATTTGTAAACATCTCATTACCTGACTCTCCGTGCTCATTGTTCTTATTAAGGCAGCTGAGGCACACAGTTGATTGATCGTCATCTTCAGCGACTTGGTATCACGCTGAGATCTTAATTACCGTTCCAATTAAGAGATCGATTGGGGACCATTATGCATACTGATGGCCCCCACACTGTCCTAACAGACCATGGCCTCTCTTCGCTTCGCCTCGCCTAGCTTGTCCACCGTAACAATTTCACTCGGGACCCTCTGGTGCATCAGAGAGAGAGAGAGAGAGAGAGAGAGAGAGAGAGAGAGAGAGAGAGAGAGAGAGAGAGAGAGAGAGAGAGAGAGAGAGAGAGAGAGAGAGAGAGAGAGAGAGAGAGAGAGAGAGAGAGAGAGAGAATATTTCTCTCTCTAAAGTCTCCAATGTCATTCTGCCAAACGAGGACAAGAGCCAAAGATCAGAAACACACACGAAAGGATGGTAATCTATCCTTTTATCCCCTCCAAGCAAAATGTTCTGCCACTCAAACGTAACAATCTCGTCGCTTACCATCAAAACCATCACTTCCCGATCACTACCACCACCACCACCATCTCTATAAACGATCGCTGCAGGGTAACCGAAGCCCAGAACACCATCATCTTCAGCCAGGAAGAGACACACACACTTGTCCCCCTTAAATGTCGCCGCCTTCACCGCCTCAGCCACGTTATTTTGACCTCATCACGATCGTCAAAACACTTTCACCGCAACGGGTCCTCTCAGCTCCATCCCTCCTCCTCCTCCTCCTCTTACCCCTCTTTCTCCCACACCATCAGCCTTCACACCCTCCCGACACCCTCGCCCTGGGCACCCTCTCATCACCAGCGCCAAGAGACATCAACCAACATTGCTCTACTGCTCGCCTCAATTTCAGTGCTTCACCGCCCGACTTTCCGAAATTAACAAGCACTGTAATTTACTACCTTATAAATTACTCTTAACATGTACGTGTGTGTGTGTGTGTGTGTGTGTGTGTGTGTGTGTGTGTGTGTGTGTGTGTGTGTGTGCGTGTGTGTATGTGGGTGGGTGTGTTTGATGTTGAGGTGTATCTTTAAGATGGTGATGATGGTGAGTAAATAAAAGACATAGAGGAGGAGGAGGAGGAGGAGGAGGAGGAGGAGGAGGAGGAGGAGGAGGAGGAGGAGGAGGAGGAGGAGGAGGAGGAGGAGGAGGAGGAGGAGGAGGAGGAGGAGGAGGAGGGGGAGGAGGAGGAGGAGGAGGAGGAGGAGGAGGAGGAGGAAGAGGAGGAGGAGGAGGAGGAGGAGGAGGAGGAGGAGGAGGAGGAGGAGGAGGAGGAGGAAGGAGGAATACAAAGGAATACAAAGGAAAGCCAAACAGCAACAGACCTGTTGGTCCTTTCGAGGCTGTTTGGTAACTACTTCTAACTGGCTACAGATAAGAGAGACAGGACAGTACAGGAGAAGGCTCCTCCCACCCACCACTCCCTCCAGCTTTCGCTGGCATGGAAAATAGCTTGGAAAAGTACCATGCAGTATGGAAAAACTGACATGGAATTTTCACAGGAAAGGATGAAAGGAGATTCTATTATTCACCCTACGGTGAACTCTACATATCTATCTATAAGAACATAATAATTGACTTACTAGTATAATGTTTAATTATTCAGACAAGAAGAGAGCTTGTTGGGGGTTATTCTTTAAATATTTATCAATTTTGTTTTTGAATGATGCAATGGAAGTACTGTTTACTATTTCAGAAGGAAGCTTATTCCAAATGTTAACAATTCTATTAAAGAAAAAGTGCTTTGCCTCGTGGGTTTTAAAGCGTTTTGGTGTAATTTTAAATCCATTATTCCTTGTTATGGTGGAATGATCAATAGTAAAATATTTATTTACATCAAGGTTGTTGTATCCCTGAAAATTTTTGAAAACTTCGATTAGGTCTCCTCTTATCCTGAGGAGAAGGAAGAGGAGGAGAAGAAGGAAGAGGAGGAGGAGTGAGGAAAGGAAATATAGATAGAAAAAAAGGAAGACGAGAACTAAGAGAAAGACTGCCATGACGAAGAAAAGTAAAATTAAAAAAGACGAAAACAACAACAACCACCACCTCAACATCAGCAATAACAACAACAACGACAAACAATAGAGATGAAACACACCTGAATGAACGACAGCCACTAAGACGACAGCTAAAACAAATCCTAAGACTGGAGCTTTTATGGACAACACAAAACATTTATGCCATTGAACTGTAAACCTTCCTTCCTTCACTAGCACCTCCCAAGCATCTGTCTTCTGGAGCCCCTTATACGTACTCACTTCTCTGTCCATTCACCAGCGTCCCCTCCTCTTCCTTCCCCATTCTTCTCACTTTTGCTCAGCGTCAAATTTGATCTGGTCAGCCCACCGACATCCATCAGGTCGATTAAGCTTAATAATACATTAAGACAAAGGATAGTGTGAAATATAGCCGCTAAAACCCACGCGTAGGAAAGAACTCACCTTAAAGTGGGTCTAACGTTCCTCTCAATCTTCCTCTTGGAGATGTACTGCTCAAAAAAAGAAGAGAAAGAACTCTTGGTACGTTTGGAGAGTCCGCGGTTTTGTAATTTGCATGGAAACGAACTTTTCTGTTGTTTCATATGAACATACTCGTAAAAATAGACAATTTTTAATGTTAGTCAAGGTAAATATAAGGTTTTATATTCATCAACATATATAAAATTATTAATGAAGGAGCAGTGTCCGTCATATGCTCACGATTCACCGCATCGACGTTGTCAGAGGCAAATGCATCACTTGCTTGCAGAAGAATCAACATCAGTCTTCCTGGCGGACCTGTAGTGCTTGGATGCGACCGCGTGCAATCTCTTAGCGTCACATAAACACGAGATCATATCAATTACTCGCCGCACTCCCACCATTACAGGTCATTGCATAAGATTACTGGCGATTACCACGGAGCAAGGGCGCATAGGCGAGGCGGGACGGGTCGGGGCATGGAGGGACGCGCTGTGGCAGGCGGTGTGAGAGTGTGAGGCAGCCAGGTGGTCAGCATGGTCTCTCCTTAACACAGAGGACTCGTCGCTGAAGTTAAAAAAGTGACAAAGTCTTCAGGTTAAGAAGGTAACTATTTACTTGCATTTCCATTTCCGTAAAGACCACGTGGCAAGCATGGAATAGACGTCAGTCATGAGCGCAGTGTAAAATTTCCGTCACCAGTTCGATAAGGATCAGGCAGCAAGAAATGCACTGCCGCCGCCACTTCTTTTCATCGCGGACGAAGAAATTGAAATGGGCGTCACATCTGCGATAAGCGCATCCGACCAAAAATTGGAAGGTATGTGCCACCGCTCTCAGGAAAAAAGTAGGTGAAGAAAGTGGAAAACCTGAGTCATTATGGAATAGAAACATTGTATTTACATGGCAATTTCTGCACATTTTTTTTTTTTTCGTTCTGTTTCATATATGGCGATAATGTTTTCCCTTTATTAAGTAAATGTTTTCTCCAAGTTACAAAAACCAGCACCGCCAAGTGTAAACGCGGTGCCGGGAAGCACAAGATCCTTGTCAAGAAGCAACATCGCCGCCGTCATGAAACGCAAAAATTAAGCACGAACGAGAAGCTAATGGTGAATAAGTTGGCATTTATGAAGTACAAATGCCGTAAAGATGCATAAAGATCAACATCACACGCTATTTACTCCCTCATTTGTGTTTCTTGGAAAGTAAGTGAAGGAAACCTGTACACAGGAATCCTTAGTACACTTGGATAGAATATATAGGAAAGCATGATTCCTTGTGCTACATACAACACATTCCAATGGCTATCTTGGTAGCACCGCAAGGAGGGTACTTATTAGCGCGCCTGTGTCTCCTGTAAATTATCTCCGTATTCCAAACTCCATTATGATTAGGAAAGATGACCACCCGCTCTCCATTACTTGGAGACGGCTTCCGGCGACAGAGGCAACCACCAGGTCCACAGGTGCTAATTAGCTGCACTTTGTGGCTCCACCACTAATCACCGGAGTGTATCGAATACTCTCCTGCCTCTGCTTTATGACGGTCTGTCTTTGTCTTGCTACGGACATATCTACATCTATCTATCCATCTAACTGTCTTGATCTCGTGTGTGTGTGTGTGTGTGTGTGTGTGTGTGTGTGTGTGTGTGTGTGTGTGTGTGTGTGTGTGTGTGTGTGTATATATATATATATATATATATATATATATATATATATATATATATATATATATATATATATATATATATATAGAGAGAGAGAGAGAGAGAGAGAGAGAGAGAGAGAGAGAGAGAGAGAGAGAGAGAGAGAGAGAGAGAGAGAGAGAGAGAGAGAGAGAGAGAGAGAGAGAGAGAGAGAGAGAGAGAGAGAGAGAGAGAGATATATATATATATATATATATATATATATATATATATATATATATATATATATATATATATATATATATATATATATATATATATATATATATATATATATATATATATATATATATATATATATATATATATATATATATGAACTTATGGGTAATGCTGCGGGCTAAATCGTCGTGGATTGCAACTGCCGACAGCAGGAAATAAATTTCACCTGACAAGCACGCCATTCTTCTATACTGCAAATTGTCTGCTTGTTGAGCGAAGGGCGACCCGAGGAGAGATAATGGACTTTGGATCAACTTACTTTATCGTTCTATCTGCTTTTCGTTCCTGTATTGATTCTATAAAGCTGTCATTTTCCAGTACGACTTTATTCCCTTGATGGCACGGTCTTCCTGGCGCGGGCGCAAAGATGCCCCTCTTAGAGGCTCTTAAATCGCGTCCCACAGCTTCAGGAACAACAATCATGTCCTTATTTTTTCTAACATCATACCCAATTTGGAAGGCCGTGTACACACTTCTCGTTAATAAGTGTGGGAATGAGGGGTTGGGGCGCGCCACAAGGCCGTCGGAGGTGCGATTTAGCGCTGCGGGAAGAGAAGAGGGACACCTCGGCCCGCGTCCGCCTCATGAAGACATCTGGGTAAGGACGTCTTCCCGTGATTCACACGAGTAAAAACTTAACAGAACCCACCAATTGAGAGAGGCAATAGTAGTGTTCGGGAGAGGGATGTCATAGCACAAGCCAGGCGGTGCGTCACTTGCTATAGACCTCATTTGCGACGCCGTGTTGTCCCCGCCGCACCCCAACAGTTTCATTTCCAGTGTGTCGAGAAATTGAATCAGAGGTAATCACATATATTTCTCCCACCGAGCCATCAGTAATCAACGCCCTATCTGGGATCTTTCTCCTAGGCCAGATATTGATCAGAAGTGACCCGACGATCCACCGCCTGACTCCCCGAGCTGAGTGCCTGCAGTCTCTCACGGCATACCCGCCCTTGCTGACCTCAGTGGGTCCGTTATCTGATCGTCTTATCGATTGAAATACACGTCCAAGTGTGTGTGATATCCTAAAGTGTCGCTGCCCCATGATGGACTGCTGATGGTGAGCCCGAGGCAGGTCAGATAGGGCGGGGAGAGGGATGGAGGGACGAGAGCTGGATGATAAAAATGAGGAATTTTACGACTGGCAGAAGTATTTGCGAAGAACCAACAAGATCAACCACTGAACGATACGATGGCAAGACTCACGCGATCAATTCCATTCATAATACACTCGCACTGAGACCTCTTGCTGCTCTTCCTGAAACACACACACACACACACACACACACACACACACACACACACACACACACACAGACACACACACACACACACACACACACACACACACACACACACACACACAAATGTGAACAATTCATGAGTGCGCACAAGTTTTTCCATCTCTTGCCAGCAAAATTCCATCTGCAGTTTCTTCTTTTCTTTCTTTCTTTCATTGATAGGCGAGGAAAAACACGAAGAGCACCACCTGCGCTCACGCCACGAGGAACACACAACGCTGCCGTGACGAGGGCTGAAAAAGATGTGGCGAGGAACTTCGAGCCAATGATTAAATTCACGCTTCTTTCACCACCTCTACCTCTGCAGCAGCTTAGGGTCCTCGGCAGCCTTGCTTACAACCAGCCGACCCATTAAGCTCTCGTGCATCACCCTGACTGACTCCAAAACTCCACTGAGGGGCGAACCACTTTACATTTCCTCTGCCGATGGTTGGTTCGCGTGGAAAATAGACTCGGAAATATTCAATAAGCTCACGCGAGAACCACAACACAAGGCTATCTTAGTGGAATCTATTGGGAAGCGAGAGAGAGAGAGAGAGAGAGAGAGAGAGAGAGAGAGAGAGAGAGAGAGAGAGAGAGAGAGAGAGAGAGAGAGAGAGAGAGAGAGAGAGAGAGAGAGAGAGAGAGAGAGAGAGAGAGAGAGATGGGGTAGAAAGTAAAAATATTAAACAAAGATGACTTCATAAAAAAAATACAATGACGAGGCATATTTAGTTGAGAAAAAAATAATAATATCAGTAAGAGACGAAAGGAAAATGTTAGCAAAGTTCAGCATTAAGTTCACGAAAAAGAAAGTAGCGAGAGAGATAAGAGAAAGAACTAGTGAGGGGAGAGTGAGAGGGAAGAGGAAGAAAGCAATGGTGTGTGATAATATATGACTTCAAGTACGTAAATACAAAGAACAAGAACTTCGACACTAAAAAAATTCACAACCTGTTTTTACGCCATCGAAAACACACACACACACACACACACACACACACACACACACACACACACACACACACACACACACACACACACACAATGAAATGACCTTTGTAAAGCTACATACTCTCGGCAGACAAAGTTTTAGTCGTAATTAGTCACAAGTTTAAAATACATCGAATGAAAGTGAGACAGGTTTTTCCCGCGGCGGGTCACGAAGACTGGGAAACTAGCCAGGGCTATCAGATCGTTGCGGGGAGAGTAAGTGTGAGAAAAGAGGAGAAATGGGTGAAAAGAAGAGGGAAAATGGGAGGTAAAGACAACAGACAAAGGTGAATATTAAGCAAGGATCAAGTGAAAGGGAGACTGAAATGTAAGAACGGAAATATAGGAACACATAAGGTATCAAGGAAGAACGGAAAAATATTCTTAACTTTGGGTATCACAGAGAGAGAGAGAGAGAGAGAGAGAGAGAGAGAGAGAGAGAGAGAGAGAGAGAGAGAGAGAGAGAGAGAGAGAGAGAGAGAGAGAGAGAGAGAGAGAGAGAGAGAGAGAGAGAGAGAGAGAGAGAGAGAGAGAGAGAGAGAGAGAGAGAGAGAGAGAGAGAGAGAGAGAGAGAGAGAGAGAGAGAGAGAGAGAGAGAGAGAGAGAGAGGGAGAGAGACAGACGTAGACACACACACACACACACACACACACACACACACACACACAACATGTACGGGTAGGTCGACAGAAAGTTAATGGATAGTAATTAAAGTTAATCATGCAACACTGAGGGAACGTAAATTAAGCCCCAGGCCACGAGCTGGACATGTACACAAGCAGCGCCGCCACAATCAGTATTCGGTGCTCGTCCTCCTCCAGTCCCGCGAGTGACGTGTCGGCGAGGGAGCTTATCTTCGTCTCTTTTTTTTCCGCTTTGGTAAATAATAACCCGTGATTTCTGTCGTCCGAGTAATACATCAGATGATAAGGATCTCCCTCCTGCGCAGACCGCCTGACCACCAGCCTCAACCGCCCACAGATGCCCCGCCATCCCCTCGCCCCTTTCCCACATCTGAGCCACTGTCCTGGCCGGCGCCCACACACCCCAAGCCTAAATTAAACAATATACTCATCATCATCTCGCCCAGACAGGAGCCTGACCTTCAGATTCCCGCAGGCGTCTGCGATTGGTTCCTATGTGGCGGCAGCGTCCCAGGTCCGTGATGGATGGCAAGGAGTCACCACCACCACCACCACCACCATCATTGCAATCACCACCAATACAGTCATCAGCCCACCATGGGAGTAAAGGCCTTGAACAAACACTATCTACCTTGAACCTCTCCATACCTAGTCCTAAAAATGTCTATGACCCAAGATATGAAGCAAAAAACAAGTATCTTTATGTGTCCTATTCAATGAAAAAAGGAGACAATAAGAAAAGTTTACGTAGAAAGAATCACCTTCACACCAGACCACCACGTCCCACCACCTTCTCTCGCCCTCCACCTCAAGCTGCTTCGATTTTCACCCTGCACTCATTAGGACAAGGCAAACACACGAGCCATCTGCCGGTGCTCGCCGTTGGTTTATAGGTCCGGCGTGTGTTTGTGAGGGAGTCTTATACGTCGGCATTAGCTTGGCAGCGCGGGGAAGTCGGCCATGCATATTCATGTGTTTGAGTCCGGTCCTCTCGTGGCGTTTGCTCAGTTCGTCCCACCGTTCATATTTATCACCTAGAGAGTGTCTCGTCTACGCGCCGCCAGGACCACGCCCGCATACAGACGTGCCCGTACCAATGTTTGACCCTGGAGTATGTGTCCCTTCCCGAGCACGTGTCGTTGTACCAATTTTTTTTCCTTTAAGCACACACACAGACGCACACGCACATGCACATGCATACACGAGGGCGCGCGCGCACACACACACACACACACACACACACACACACACACACACACACACACACACACACACAGACATCCTCACCTCCACCAGCTCACTACACGAAGGTCTCACCCTCGCACCTCACTCCTCGACCTCAGCACTGGCCCCACGTTCCTCCTCCTTTCGTCCTCCCTCGGACCTCAAGCCCTTTGACCTACATCACACGTGGACTATGAGAACGATTCATTCGCCTCGCTTCAACCTTCCTATAGGGAACGCTTAGTTGGAACCACCACGTACTCTCCCTCTTGTGACGCCTCCAACAATGCACGTCCCTCCCCTGCTCCGTTAATTCATCACGCCCGCGTTGAAAACAGAATACGAAATTGAGTCTTGAGTTCGCACGCAGGAAAGCACAGGACCCGCAAACCTCTAGTGACCCGAGGCTTTTATTTGGAAGACGATGCACACCAGATATGCTCTGTACGTAAGGGAGTAGTCTCGTCTTACCAGCTACGTGTTGGATTGTAGTTAGGTAAATACTTTGGTGGATAGACTCGTACTGTGAGGTTAAGAGGCCTTACACGTATGGAGGTTCATTGATAATTCGTCTGTGTGTGTGTGTGTGTGTGTGTGTGTGTGTGTGTGTGTGTGTGTGTGTGTGTGTGTGTGTGTGTGTGTGTGTGTGTGTGTGTGTGTGTGTGTGTGTGTAAGTAAAATAAGATGAAAAATGGAAGGAAGAAAAGTAGAGGGAGTGGCAATAAAAACAAGATGAGGAAAGGAAGAAAGAGTGAAAGTTTAAGTTAAGCATGAAAGAAAAAATGAATAGAAAGTGGAGAGAGAGAGAGAGAGAGAGAGAGAGAGAGAGAGAGAGAGAGAGAGAGAGAGAGAGAGAGAGAGAGAGAGAGAGAGAGAGAGAGAGAGAGAGAGTAGTATAAAAGTAATAAATACATCACAGAAACAGTGAACACCACAATAGATTAATTTTAAGTAACACACACACACACACACACACACACACACACACACACACACACACACACACACACACACACACACCGGGAGATCTCCTAAACAACATCGTCATCATGATTATTCCCAGTAAACATCACACGCTCACTTTTATTTCTCGTATCAGTTCTGGCCAAGAGCTTCCCATAATATTGACCACTCCTTATAAGCTCTATTGCAAACAGCCACCTCCTCACCACCGCCTTGCTATATGCCTCCGCAACACTAAAGATAAAATAACCAAAGAAAAAAAAAAGAGACACCTGACCATCTGCCTGTCACACAAAAAAGGGAGAAAATAGACTGAATTGCCCCATTATGAATTTCTGAAGACTTAAAAACACAACTTAGATTCTCGGGAAGTAAGTAAAAAAAATTGGTGTGTGACTTTACGTTTTCTAAGCGCAGAAGATGTGGCTTTAGTTTTTTGTCGTTTTCTCCTTTTGTTTTACCTGCGTGTGGGTTGCCACCTCATAATTGTATTCGGTGTCACGTGCAGCAGACTCTCGTGGCCAGAGGAGCAAATAGTTCATTATATTGAGAGAGAGAGAGAGAGAGAGAGAGAGAGAGAGAGAGAGAGAGAGAGAGAGAGAGAGAGAGAGAGACAGAGACAGAGACAGAGACAGAGACAGAGACAGAGACAGAGACAGAGACAGAGACAGAGACAGAGACAGAGACAGAGACAGAGACAGAGACAGAGACAGAGACAGAGACAGAGACAGAGACAGAGACAGAGACAGAGACAGAGACAGAGAGACAGAGAGAAAGAAAGAAAGAAAGAAAGAAAGAAAGAAAGAAAGAAAGAAAGAAAGAAAGAAAGAAAGAAAGAAAGAAAGAAAGAAAGAAAGAAAGAAAGAAAGAAAGAAAGAAAGAAAGAAAGAAAGAAAGAAAGAAAGAAAGAAAGAAAGAAAGAAAGAAAGAAAGAAAGAAAGAAAGAAAGAAAGAAAGAAAGAAAGAAAGAAAGAAAGAAAGAAAGAAAGAAAGAAAGAAAGAAAGAAAGAAAGAAAGAAAGAAAAAAAGGAGAGAGAGAGAGAGAGAGAGAGAGAGAGATATTCTACCTATATTTCCACGCTTAGATAACTTTTAAAAATATTCTTAATACGTCTTTCGCAACTTTTGTAATTCACTGCCACTTTATTGTTGTAATTATCGTGGTAATGGCTATCACCTGTTCTTTAGGCCAGGTTATTGCTCACCAAGCCTTCATATTTTGCAGTTAATATGATTGCCATTACATGTTCTATCATTCTTCTTCTTTATCTTCTTCCTTTCATTATTATTATTATCATTATTACTATTATTATTATTATTATTACTGTTGTTATTATTATTATTATTATCACTATCATCGTCATTATTGTTGTCTTTAATATCACCATCATTATTACTATCATTAGAGAGAGAGAGAGAGAGAGAGAGAGAGAGTGTGTGTGTGTGTGTGTGTGTGTGTGTGTGTGTGTGTGTGTGTGTGTGTGTGTGTGTGTGTGTGTGTGTGTGTGTGTGTGTGTGTGTACATTTTTATTACTTTATGACTTCAAACTCAACTTGATAACCTCATTTTTTTCTCCCTCCGTCCCTGACAAAAGCCAACATTCCACAGGCTGCGTTAGAGCAAGGCTGGTGGACTTAACGAAGACACAACATTTTTTCGAGCTATTCAGGTTGAGTCTGAACATTAAAAGAGACATTCCTCACAGCTAACAACAAGAACGAGGCGGTGACCAAAGTGGAAATTAAAACATAAATTAAAAAATAAGTAAATAATAATGGGAGAAAGGAAAGTTTTAAGTCAATAGAAACAGAACAACGTAAAATAATTTAAGTAAGAATACAGTGAAGAGGAATCTATAGGAAAACAAAATATCCAGATTGAGATAAGACCGAAGGATCAGCTAAGTCAATAGCACTAAAACGTCTTAAACTAACGTAAATATAGAATACGGTAAAAAGAAACCTACAAAAAATGGAAATACCTAGACTGGAAAAAAAGTAACAAGAGGGAAAGAAAAATGTTAAATCAATAAGACAACAACCTCGTAACCTAATATGAGTAAGAAATGTCTATAGAAAATCCAAGAACAGTTAAGCAATTACCGACAACCACGTCTGGCACACGGCGGGCGTCATCCACACACACATTGGCCAACATAAACAACGGCGGGTGATGATATTCATGAGAGAACATACCTGAGCGGGGTCCAGGCGGCTCATTAGGCGACTTATGGTCCTGGGGTTAGCTGGTATCGGGGGAGGCATCTGGCGGCGGCCGAGGAGTATCACCGATTGTCATATAAACAGGTCCGGAAAACTGGCCGTGCCGCTGCTATCTTGTACCATCTACGGGGGTTCGCGGGGCAAGGCCAAGGCAGCTGCAAGGTTAAAGAGTTGCTGTTACGAGCATATTACGACAACTTGTGGGACTGTTACCTCGTGATGGGTCGAGACTTGTGACTTTCTCTTCTTTTATGTAGTGTGTGATTTGCATGGAGTACGTGTGTGTTAGGAGTACGGGGCTACTGATGACCGTTATAAAGTGAATGCAGGGGAGTGGAAACTATGCTTATCGCAGCCATATAGTGGTGGTGTCGAAGAGGATTAGTGTTGTTGAATGCATGAGTAGAGCAGATATCAAAGGCTATGTTGGGTTATAAAGGAGGTAAATGCTGTGTGCCGCAAGTATAGAAAATGTTAACTGCAGCTGCGTGGGTATTCTACGAGCCGAAAGGAATTTGAGGACGAGGACATTTGAATCATCGTTACTGCTTTCTGTACTATCTATGTAAGAACAGTAAAACAGTCCATCCACCACCAACTTCCCGACTGCAATATTAAAATCACAGTAATATCAGTACAGCTATTAATTCCAGTACTTTCATCATCTCCACCCTCCACTCTTACTCTGACCAACCACTATTGCTACTCTACCAAATTATCACTGCTACTAACAGTTATCACAACTAGTAGCACCACAATACCATCTCATTCACCGAAAACTACTCTTACAAAACTACAAGAAAAAAATAAAATCAAAATTCAACTTTTTGGTCACTCGTTCTCAGGCAACAGTTCAAGACAGTGGGTCGAGCAATCAAGTCGACGGTTAATAGTGAACAGAGTCTGACTCCCAATGCATTCCTCTTACCAAACCTTCACTGATATAGCCACGCGATCATTTAAGCGGTTAGTTTCTTCCACTCTCATCTCTCATCACACGTCTGTTCTCTGTCGGCGGATATCAATCGGTTTCTTTTGATATGGCGCTGCAGTGAAGGTCTTAAATCCTCATCTCATGGACAAGGGTTCCAGCCTCAGCCGCATGCTAATTAATGGGAGAAGTAACGCTTTCCTGTCACCTTAGCCATTCTTATTGTGTAACGTTGGTATGGAGTCATTCTAGCAATCTCCTCCAACGCAGCTGACTTTTATTGCAGTCCAACTCTTTATCTCGAATAGATGGTGGATTTTCTAGACTAGTAAGACATCTAAATTTTCATCTTGTGTTGCAGTGCATTAATTATGGGTTTTATTTCACCCAAATTACAATTATCGCTCAAATGAGAATAAAATCAATTATTCCTAACTTAGTAATCCATGCAAAACTGTGCGACGTTTAATAGCCTAATGTGTTTAGGTAGGAGGGTGTTGATGGGTGACTGTAAAATTAGTCCTCCAATTCAACAGTTTCAGATAACACTACAGTATACCGTCTTGACATGAAAAAAATATATTGCGCACCACACACACGCAACATACCCACAATTACAAGTACAATAATTTAATTTGCTGTAAAATTAATTAGGTATCACATATCAATAAAGAACATTTTATAATAGATGTGTATATTGAGTGCACGAGGCAAGATACTTACTGTCCTTGCATTATAACCTTTTTCGTATCTTATCTCCCTTTACTTTCTCACACACTCAACTGCAAAATATTGTTTTAGACTAAATCTGCACACGAAGGAAATATATTCTTTTTTAGAACCAGCAATCACTTAGGCCTTGAGACACACTAGTATTTCTAAATCATCTCCCCGCGTGCTTGAGGACATCATGAATTGAGGAAAACTTCAAATATAAAGCAGGCGTACAAGAATTCAGGAAAACCACTTTTAGCTTTAGTAACGTAGCGTAGTTTCTTCTGCATTTTTTTCTGTACTAAACTCTTAACACACTAGTTCTTGGTAGTACTTGCCAATGACTTTGTAGTATTTACGTTCATAAATCCAAAACAAAACATCATAAAAAGTGTTATTATGAGAGAGAGAGAGAGAGAGAGAGAGAGAGAGAGAGAGAGAGAGAGAAGTTTGCTCCTCTCCCCGCTATAAGAGACAATGATCACTAACGTACCTAAATTGGTCAATAAACAGACAGTCATGGAGATAAATATATTTTCAGAACTTATTTGCCTCTTTTAGTTAATACACTCTCTCTCTCTCTCTCTCTCTCTCTCTCTCTCTCTCTCTCTCTCTCTCTCTCTCTCTCTCTCTCTCTCTCTCTCTCTCTCTCTCTCTCTCTCTCTCTCTCTCTCTCTCTCTCTCTCTCTCTCTCTCTCTCTCTCTCTCTCTCTCTCTCTCTCTCTCTCTCTCTCTCTCTCTCTCTCTCTCTCTCTCTCTCTCTCTCTCATGGTGGTGAAGCTGACTGCCACAAATCATGTCTAAGAATACGTTTTACGACTATGAAAAGATGTGGACAATTTACGATTTAGTTTTCAGCTACCTCTTTTGCCTCTCTTCTTCCCTCCTCCGTCACCCGCTTGGGCTCCACACCGGGCGGCGTCCTCCCTCTGTCATTCCTTCGCTTCCTCTCTCCATCACGTTACGAGTCCAGTCTGCATGTCGTTGTTTGTCCTAGTCGTTCCAACACTAAGTCAAGAAGGTAATGTGTCGCGCATCCCTTTGGTCTCCGCAAGATTAGACGGTATCTCCCGACGAGAGGCGGAGACTGTTCCCACTACCCATCCTTCCTCCCTCCCTTTCCCTCCTCCCTTCTCTCCCTCCCTCAGAGTCGCGTTGCCCCTTCAGGAAACTCCAGCGAGTCTCCGTGAGATTTACAGCCTCCTACTTCCCACCGGGACAATGATCTGTAGGGGACGCCATCACTTTTATATCTGAAGAGATTAAATTACTTCTACCACCGATGGTTATCTCTGTGGGGCCGTCATGGCGGGTGTTATTGGTGACTCGGGGCCTTGATGGGGCGATAACAGCGCTACCCGCCGTCTAACTACCACCCGTGTCATTCAGTCTGGCTGCTTAAGAAGGTTTCACTTGAGGGAGTTAGCCACGTGGTATTTGCCTCTTTAGTTGATCTGACAAGTGTAATAGTAATAGACGGGGAGGCGGTGTGAGAGGTGAAGAGGGAGATGGTGGTGGTGGCGCTGCAGGGACAGTCGGGGCAGCTTAATGCATGCAGATCAGCCGCGGTGGTCCATCCCATCACCTCAATGACCTGTGGACGTGCGCTCGTTGCCGACAACAGCAGAGTACTCTGAAACCCGCGCCATGTTCTCCTCCACCAGCGCCGAGGAAGGATATTAATTGGGCTTACACTTCTTGTAACATGATCACGTGTCGGTACACAAACCAGTCTCACGCCGGTACCGAGAAAAGAGGTAGGCGCTGCTTGGAAGTGAGGGAGAAGCGGTGGAGTGATTAGTAGGCCGAGTGCAGGACCCTAGAACATCCGCGATGCGACTCGTCACATGAACGGTCTGCTGCTTCAGCGCGCAGCCCAGGGTTCCTTGGCCGCTCTGCTCAAGGAGTCATCAGGAGCGAACATTTTATTGTTTTTGTAAAGTGTTTTCATCAGATAGCATCAGAACACTCACAAGATTAAGCAAATCATGTTCTTTTCTTGTAGGATTTAAATAAACATCATACTTCATAACTCCATTTTAAATCTTTCACATCATGCAAAATACCAGTTAGATAACGCCATGTTAAGCTTTGCCGTGTCTCAGGTGTAGGAAGGCTAACAGCTAGTGTTATGATGAGCTTTTCAGGGCGTACAGCTTTCTATCTCCTAATCAAGATTTTCGAATGTAACGTGTCTCAAGTCATTCCATCTTCCAGAGCCTCCCTTAATGACCATTACACGCTCCTGCATCAAGAGTCAAGATTCACAACCAAATCCAAGAAAAGAATTTATATTCCATAGGTGAGGAATAAGGCCGCGTTCAGTGAGGCCTGCATGAAAAAAATCAGTTCGTCAAAGTGTATGATGCAAAATGCTAATAAGCTGCCTCATTAATCTCCCCTGATCCTCTTCCCGATCAGTGGCCACGACTCTCTCCACCACCACTCACGCCGGGGCAAGTGCTGTCCACCGGTAGGAGGCGGAGTCACCTCACGACCTCCACCTCACGCTCCGCCGGCCGCTGGAAGGCTGAGGAGCAGCATCTGGGTGCGGAGGGACGACTCTGGAAATGTGAAACTTCGTCCTTAAGAGGCATCCAAACGGGTGGCAATATTTTCTGAATATGCACTACAGTCTCTTTTCATTATTTCAGGTGGAGTTTGCTGCATACTCAGACGACGCAACAATTTTGTGTTCCCAGAAGAAATTTTCCTTGGCCTTCCCTCTTGGATGACTGGAATGATGGAGGGAGAAAGGTACGGAATATGTAAGTGTAATGTATGTCTGTAAGACGGCGCGCTCGCGCACGTTTATGAGTGATTCAATTATGTGTAACCGTGAACTTCTCACGTTTTTCGATCAGCTCTGATCTAACAGCTGAGAACGATCTGCGTCGCACACTCGAGTCCCTGGAGCACAAACCAGCGTGGGAACATGTCTGCCTCGCGCGACTTGTTTCCCTCTTCACCCGACACATTACTTTTATTACTTCACTCATCAGTCGCTCTTAACGATAATCTAAATCGTTCCAGATTTTCGCAATGTAGTCTGGCATGAAATGCAGACAACTATCCGAAACTAATCAAAGCGTCTGCCAGGATGACGCACGTAATGGTTCGTGATGCAGCGCAGCGTTCAACGTGTTACCATCAGGCGTCATGAGGTAGTCACGTTCAGAGGTGATGCAGCGTCCTTGCCGAGGCTAAATGAGGGTCGATGAAAATAAAAAAAGTAAACTTGAAGTGCGGTTAAGATGATATCAGCATGAAAGCGAGAAGCGTTGCAAGGATAAGTATCATCGCGAATCATTTTCTGCGAAATGGCAAAAGCCAATTAATATCCACCTGGCGATTGGTGCCGCCTTGCAGACTCCATGCTTCGATAAAATTTAATGAATTAAAAATAACAGCATTATAGGATTTCACGACTGGACACTATTTAGCATTAGTTAGCACCAAATTTCCAGTGTTTGGCTCAGATAAAGCGTAATGTACAGATTTCGTAGGTCAGAATTCGCTCCTAAGTACACCTCATATAAGAGTATATCATTAAAACACACCAAAGCCATCTTGAGCCTCTATGATTTCAATTGTTGATGAAAGGCCTAGCACAACTTTCAATTTTTTGTCAGCTGGCCGTCTGTTCATCTGAAGAGATGGGAACACAGCGTCAAAACACACTCCCGTTATGTTCACTCACTCCACCTAGCACGAGGCGAACAGCGCACACGGGTCAACACCCACACCCCACCAGCAGGAGATCAACTCAAGCACCGCACTGCCTAACCATCTCTGCAATGGTAAATCAGATTGTACTCTTTCTAATCCCACCGCCAAGAGAAAAATAATAATCACAGTTTTCTTTGCGAAGGTTTCATCTCGTTTCAGCGTCCAACAAAGTCATGCTAAGTCTTCTTTCGCAGCTCCCAAGGCCTCTGCCAAATTTACAGTTTCCTCCATAAAATTGTGGCCTCACTCACAATTTCAGATAAAATTCTTTACTTCTCTCAAGTGCCCTCAGCATCTTATCAACAATTATCCTCCCTCGTGACCTCAGAAAACATAACAACCTTGCATGTAACCAACCACTAATGACCTCATTCTCTCTCTATTACCTCTAAATCTCTCTGAACAAACCCTCTTCCTCTCCTTCTTCTCCCCTTCCCTGCACTGCGCATTTTCAGCCATTAGCGTCGCATTGCCGGCGATATCTGATAATTAAACCATTTACTTGTATCTAATAAGTTTTGCGGTCCGCGACGAGTTTCATGGTAATTAGCTATTTCACTGGTCTTTTAACAAATTCTCTGACCTCCGCCCGAGTTACTAGCCACTAACGGCCTCGCTGCTCTTTAAGAAATTTATTGGCCGTATGTGATATTACTGATCATTAAATGTTTTGCAGAGCTGAAGCGAATGAACTTCCATTACCCATTTCACTGGTCATGGTCGGTTGAAAGGTCGGCAGGCAACTCTACGTACCAGCCATAAGGGTTTCTAGTTACCGCTAATGAATTTACCTTTCCGAACTGATATTTATGTGGCACTAACTCTGTGACGGGTTTTTCACTTTACATACAAACACAACACACAGCATAAACCGGAATGTTTTTCCTTAATTTCATTAGGAACTGACTGACTAAGAAACTAAAGTCCTTAATTAGGTCTTAGTAAATAGACAAAACAGTGTAATTTCTCCGGATTTTAACTGCATTCCGGAGTGCGTTTCTCCAAGTAGGGCGTTCCTTGCATAACGAAGGTAGGTGCAACTAGATGGAGGGAAGGGTGCGAGGCGGCAAGCAACGGTAAGACATGAGAAGAGCTGCACAACCAAGAACTATCAATGTAAATATGAAAAACGTGAACGTTTCAAGAATAAAGTAACATCTAGCGTCGGGTATAGAAGACATTAATAATATAAATCAGGTCTACCTCTTCATTACTACCACAACTGCTACTATTAATACTACTATCCCTATTATTATTAACAACAAAAACAACAACAGCAACATCATCAAATGACAATAACAACTGTAGCACTACTAATAACACTCCAATAACTCTTAAACAATACCTATTACATATAAAACCAACTTATTCACCTACACATTCCATTCTCCCTACCACAAACAAGAGCCAATTTACGAAAAAAGAAATAACCATGGCGAGGCAGAGGCAGAGAGTGTGCGTGATTAGAGGTGAAGAGGGAGACGTAATCACAACAGGAAATTGATTGCACCTTCTTTGTTGCAATAAAGCTCTGTCAAATTACTAATTACTGTCACCTGTTCGGAGGGAGGCGCAAGAAACAGGTCCTGGACAATCTGGTGGTAATGCGGCGACACACCTGAGATAAAAGACTCGCTAATGTGACGCGGCAAGACAGGTGTTCCAGGTGAGTACCACGAGGGAGGGTTCCTGGGCACGACTTTCTCCGCACGTTGCTTACTGCTGATGAGATCCGTTTTCTTTCGCCAGACACGCTTAACAAGGCATACAGACTGAGGCTCACCTAGAACAATTGAACGTGTCCCTCCCTCGCTAATGGTGAAAGCAGAAGCGTGCTGTCGTTACCTTAAATATAATCTGGGTATATACCATACTTTATTGCACTACTTATTTTCATTTAATTTCCTTTCGTTAAGCTTTTTCCCTGGGTCCGTCGCCGCTTCCAATAGTTTAATTTCGTATTAATGAGAGGTCTCGGGTGTTCGCCACGGCCATTATTTTGTAAGGAAATGATGTTTTAGGAAGACAGGAAAAAACGCCACTTTTTCAACACCTCGCAGTGACCGGGAGTAATTAAGCAGGAGCCCCGTGCACCTGCAGAAGGAGGGAGGAGGGAGATGGGAGAAGGGAGGAGAGAGGTTGAAGGTGGTGGGAGGGAGGTTGAAGGTGATGGGAGGGAGGTTGAAGGCGGAGGAGGCGAGCTCGGGGTGGAGGAGGGAGGTGGGAAGGGGCATGGCTCTGTCTCTTGTTGTTGCTGATTTTTCTTTTATTGCTACTAATTATAATGGTGTTTGTTATCCTTGTTATTTGCTGTTGTTTCTTATTATTGTTACTGCGGTTTAGATGGTGTTTCTTTATTCCTAATAGTATGATATGATGTTACTGCCTCTTTTACTATTAGTCGTATGGCTGACAAAGCTGATATACCTTGAAAATACTTTATCTTGTAACTGCTATACCTCGCCAGATTAAAAAGAAATGGTTACAATGAGCAGGTTATTCACCGTCTGAGTGTGAGTGTGAGTGTGTGTGTGTGTGTGTGTGTGTGTGTGTGTGTGTGTGTGTGTGTGTTCTGCCTTGACAGTTATTTTTTTCCCTCTTTCAGCATGGCGCTCCAGTCTCTCTCTGTCTTCCATAAACCCAGTTTAATAAGATAAGATTGCCGCCAAGTGACAGCGGGGTTCAATGGAAGCTACGTTACGAGACACTGACCTCCACTCTTTTATCGTTTATTGGCAGCAAGTGTGTGGCGGCTGCGAGAGGCTGAGAGAGTGCGTGTGCTTGGTCACTCACTCCTTAGGGTGGTGCTTAGTAAAGTCCTTGGAAGATGTGCGACTGTCCTTGGGGTTCACTCATTGAGCACTGAACCAGAATTCATCTCACAACTAATACCCGCGTCAAGTCTCACTACGGTAATGAGAAGAGGTGCTGATGTTACTACAGCCTGAAGGGAACCAGGTCTTGATGTGTGAGTGTCGTGTGTCGGTGCCTCGCCTGTCGCATTACTCTTGGTGCTGCTAAGCGCGGTTCTATTATAGCAGTACGGAACCTCAATTAAAGGTAAGCGGCGAGATAACAGAGTAGTGCGTTCCCTCCAAGGTCAAGAAACGCCACAAAAACTTGCCAGCGAATTTATAGAAACATTCATCCGACAAGTTACTGGTTTTATCCCCCGCGGCATCCACATTATCTGACGTACACCCCCCATCTACCTTACTATAAAAAATGACACTGCGATACGAATCTAGGGTCCTCGAAATAAAATCCATACGAGGGCAGCATCAACTTTAGTATACTGTGGAACCCCATTAGAAAACAGTACAGTTCATGGTACAGACGGAATACATTATGTACTTGCATGCGTTTCTCCTCTCGCTCGCTTACGTAAGGGAAGAAAGTTTGGAGTCTTGGAGAACATACACTGTGCCTCATGTAACTTAAGGAAATCCAGGTAATGTTTGCTGATAAGACGACATACATTTTCTTAACTTTCTTTTTAATTGGCACATTGTATTTTTTGTTTTCAGTGGTTGAGTAAAAATATCTTAAAAATTTGAAACCTATATATATGTTACGTGTGTGTGTGTGTGTGTGTGTGTGTGTGTGTGTGTGTGTGTGTGTGTGTGTGTGTATGTGTGTGTGTGTCCAAGCCGCGTGCTCGTAAATTTCTCCTCATGCTAATCTAATAATGTCAGGATATGCAGTGTATATTACCACGCAAATTCTCGAGTATTCACTGTCACAGCAGTTTCTCATGTCGACACTAAAGTTTACGTCATCATAAAAAAATAATTTATGGCCATTTACTATAAATTTCAAGTTTCTTCCTTTTTTTTCTGCCCCTTCTCCGCAGCGTCCTGTCAATAGAGAAGGGAAGAAGACGAGGAGGAGGAGGAGGAGGAGGAGGAGAAAGAGGAGGAGGAGGAAGAGAAGGAGGAGGAGGAGGAGGAGGAAAGGAGGAGGAGGAGGAGGAGGAGGAGGAGGAGGAGGAGGAGGAGGAGGAGGAGAGGAGAAGGAGAAGGAGAAGGAGAAGAAGGAGAAGGAGAAGGAGGAGGAGGAGGAGGAGGAGGAGAAACAGGAGGAAGGAGGAGGAACAAGAGGGAGGAGGAGGAACAAGGAGGAGGAGGAGGAGGAACAGGGAGGAGGAGGAGAAGGAAGAACAGGGAGGAAGAGGAGGAGGAGGAGGAGAAGGAGGAACAGGGAGGAAGAGGATGGAGGAACAGGGAGGAGGAGGAGGGAGGAACAGGGAGGAGGAAGAGGAGGAGGAGTTGCTAGCTGGCTTAGTACATCACCACGCTGCATCACTCTCATTCGGCACACTCACCTCACACCACCGCCACCACTACCACCACCATCCAGAGAAAGAGAAGGAGGAGGAGGAAAAAAAAGGTGAAAAACGAAGGGCAAATGAATAAAAACCCGGCCAAGCACTCTGCAGCGAGGTGGAAAACGGAAATGAATAAAATTTGAGTTATACACCACTTGTCTTTACTATTATAATTACCGCGAGTCACTTAGCGGGTTTTCTTCCATTAAAAACGACACCATCTTAAGTATAATGGAGTTATTGAAGATATGAAGGCAGCGGGGGGTCGAACGTGCCTCCGAGGGCTCCGAACTCACCCCACCAGACAACATGCTAATGCTGGGGGTTCATGCAGGGCTGGAATTAATTGTTGACTTACGAATGAATGTTACTGTAGAGAATATCCTGAATGTGTGTGTGTGTGTGTGTATGTGTGTGTGTGTGTGTGTGTGTGTGTGTGTGTGTGTGTGTGTGTGTGTGTGTGTGTGTGTGTGTGTGTGTGTGTGTGTGTGTGTGTGTGTGTGTGTGTGTGTGTGTGTGTGTGTGTGTGTGTGTGTGTGTGTGTGTGTGTGTGTGTGTGTGTGTGTGTGTGTGTGTGTGTGTGTGTGTGTGTGTGTGTGTGTGTGTGTGTGTGTGTGTGTGTGTGTGTGTGTGTGTGTGTGTGTGTGTGTGTGTGTGTGTGTGTGTGTGTGTGTGTGTGTGTGTGTGTGTGTGTGTGTGTTCGCTCTTGTCTTGGGATCTAATACAGAAAATCATCGCATATCGGTATTACTGAAAGACGCTTTAGACAATTTTTGGAACAGAATCGAGAGGAAAACCAAAACGTAAGAACATTATAGAAAAATATAAATAAATGGCGACGTGAGTTGAAATATAGATAAAAGCAGCAAAAAAATTATGAAGTCTACCTGCAATTTGGTAGCGAGAACGTCCTTTTTTCGGCTCTCCATCAGGCGGGTGGGGCCTCCGTGACTGCCTCCTCTCACCCACCCTCGTTTAGCGTGACTCCTCCGCCCACACCCGACCCGCACCCGCCAGTTACACCCGGCCAAAGTGCTGCGCGGCCAGCTTCCACTCCCCAAGTCTTGCGAAAATCGGTGTAAATTTGAAAATAATTACTGACCTGAAGCGGGTAATTTACGATGCCTTGGGTATGTTGTGCATTTCTCTCTCTCTCTCTCTCTCTCTCTCTCTCTCTCTCTCTCTCTCTCTCTCTCTCTCTCTCTCTCTCTCTCTCTCTCTCTCTCTCTCTCTCTCTCTCTCTCTCTCTCTCTCTCTCTCTCTCTCTCTCTCTCTCTCTCTCTCTCTCTCTCTCTCTCTCTCTCTCTCTCTCTCTCTCTCTCTCTCTCTCTCTCCGTGTAAGAGAAAAGCCAGTCTCTACCCGTCATGTGATGTCTCTACTAGTTAATATAAACCTTTGTTTGATCTACATATAGCACAAGAGAACTAATTTCAGCTAGTTACATTTTAGGGAGGAAATAAAGGAAAAAGAATGAAGGAAAAAAAATCATTCTATATACACGTATAAATCTATGTGATTATGTATGCGGATCTATACAACCATGCATGCATAATAAATAGTACTCTCTCTCTCTCTCTCTCTCTCTCTCTCTCTCTCTCTCTCTCTCTCTCTCTCTCTCTACCCCCTACCAGCCCTTCTAAATCGCCTTGCTTGGTATGCGGAGCGAAAAAAAAATAAAGATAAACTAAAGCGCATAGTTGCTGCTTCTGCCGTTTCCTGTTGGGTTATCATTGGATCCCCAGGGCTTTTCCGAGTCTCTCATTGCGGGGAAACCAACTCATCTGCCGAGGGGAAATTCCAAGCAAATAACAAGTAGGTAAAAGCAGATCATGAACACATATTGCTGTCTTGCGTTTTCCGCCATCCTATCAACGAGTGACTAGCGTTTCCAAAATTAATATGAAGCACTTTTATGTCTCTGTCTCTCTCTGTCTCTCTCTGTCTGTCTGTCTCTCTCTCTCTCTCTCTCTCTCTCTCTCTCTCTCTCTCTCTCTCTCTCTCTCTCTCTCTCTCTCTCTCTCTCTCTCTCTCTCTCATACCAGCAGTGACAAATATTATTAAAATCGCTCTGATACTTTCTTCTTATAGTTGACCTTCCAGACATGCACTGACACACACACACACACACACACACACACACACACACACACACACACAGTTGGGGGGTTGAAGCGGCCACACCTTCACCTCTGTCACCTGCTACCCAACATTCCTCATCCCTACAAGCGTGTCAAGACTAAACTCGTCCGGCAATAATCCGATTAAATGCCAAACGTTGAGAAATATTTGCATCAGTCAAGTAATTTCATATGTCGTCTATTAAAGTATTTATGTTCGCACGCTTTTGATCAGGGGACTGTGTGTGTGTGTGTGTGTGTGTGTGTGTGTGTGTGTGTGTGTGTGTGTGTGTGTGTGTGTGTGTGTGTGTGTGTGTGTGTGTGTGTGTGTTTTCACTGTTTGATCTGCTGTAGTCCCTGACGAGACAGCCAGACGTTACCCTACGGAACGAGCTCAGAGCTCATTATTTCCGATCTTCGGATAGGCCTGAGACCAGGCACACACCACACACCGGGACAACAAGGTCACAACTCCTCGATTTACATCCCGTACCTACTCACTGCTAGGTGAACAGGGGCTACACGTGAAAGGAGACACACCCAAATATCTCCACCCGGCCGGGGAATCGAACCCCGGTCCTCTGGCTTGTGAAGCCTGCGCTCTAACCACTGAGCTACCGGGCGACATGTGTATGTGTGTGTGTGCGTGTGCGCGCGCGTGTGTGTGTGTGTGTGTGTGTGTGTGTGTGTGTGTCACTGTTTGATCTGCTGCAGTCCCTGACGAGACAGCCAGACGTTACCCTATGGAACGAGCTCAGAGCTCATTATTTCCGATCTTCGGATAGGCCTGAGACCAGGCACACACCACACACCGGGACAACAAGGTCACAACTCCTCGATTTACATCCCGTACCTACTCACTGCTAGGTGAACAGGGGCTACACGTGAAAGGAGACACACCCAAATATCTCCACCCGGCCGGGGAATCGAACCCCGGTCCTCTGGCTTGTGAAGCCAGCGCTCTAACCACTGAGCTACCGGGCGACATGTGTGTGTGTGCGTGTGCGTGTGCGTGTGCGCGCGCGTGTGTGTGTGTGTGTGTGTGTGTGTGTGTGTGTGTGTGTGTGTGTGTGTGTGTGTGTGTGTGTGTGTGTCATAATATTGAAATAGTTAGGATTTCAAAGTAAGGTTTTAATTTGCAGTTTTAAAACACTTTTATTACTCGAAAATTATCACAGTATTTCTTGCAAACACAAATCAAGTACTGCCCTTATAATAGCAGTAGTCAGTGGCTCCACCAATTCCATATTACTAATAGACAAACACTCCCCGTACTGAGCGATCATCTACAACTAATATGAAAATCATAGAGCAAAACACATCATAGAATAAGAAATTATAAGCACATGTGTATGAATATTTAGTGCACTTGTAACATTATTTTTTACTCCTCTCTCTCCCATTCACTCACACACACACAAACACACACACACACACACACACACACACACACACACACACACACACACACACACACACACACACACACACACACACGGCAGGGACGGAGCCTTCTTACCCTGATCGCTCCCTGATAACCACAATCTTGCATTCCATTTTTCGTGTTTATAGACTTTATCACGGCGACGATCCTAACCGCGGCGCAACACTGTCTCGACCGCGGCAGATATTTTGAGGGTGACATGTGTGTTGGTGCTACGTGGAGGAGAGGAAGAGGAAGAGGAGGAGGAGAAGGGGATAAGAGGAAAGGGTAGTAAGGAGGCAGGAGGACAAAAGGGAAAATGTCAGTTGAGGACAAGGATAAGCATCTTGTCATATAGTAACAGTTTGTCTCTCTGCAACACTGATTTTCTGATATAAAGTGATAAGCATGAGGAGGTTGCAGGGGCTGGTGACACGGACGATGAAGACGTGAGAGGCCAACAAGTGGAGGAGAAGGAGGAGGAGATAAGAAGGAAGAGGTAAGAAAAAATAAAAATTAAACAGAACCTACGCTCAAACACACACACACACACACACACACACACACACACACACACGGTACATAATAAACATCACAACAATTGCACGTCTATCTCTCACAAAAATCACTTTATTCCACGCCAGAGTCACGCCCGGTCGCCCCGCTAGATCGAGGGCACCAGGAACACGAGGACCTGTGCTTGGGACGGGCGTGCAGCGTGTCCCTGAGGAGAAAGCGACTCTCACACCTCCAGGCAGGACTCCTTAATGAATAGGTAAACTATCAATAGTTAAATTAAACCACGCCTCGAATCGTAAATGGCAAAATTGAAATGTGTGTGTGTGTGTGTGTGTGTGTGTGTGTGTGTGTGTGTGTGTGTGTGTGTGTGTGTGTGTGTGTGTGTGTGTGTGTGTGTGTGTGTGTGTGTGTGTGTGTGTGTGTGTGTGTGTGTGTGTGTGTGTGTGTGTGTGTGTGTGTGTGTGTGTGTGTGTGTGTGTGTGTGTGTGTGTGTGTATTTCATATTTATTGTTTACGTGTAAGTGCGTCTTTAGTGGATGTTTAAAGTGAAATTTTTAGATTGGATGTACAAAAAACTGAGAAAAAAATCAAGTTGGTTTGGTAGAGTGGCTATGACTGGAGGCGTCGATGTGACGCTGTTGCCCCGGGATACACTCCTTCAAGGTTGGCGCACGGAGGAATGGAGGGAGGTAAGGAGGGAGGGAAGGAGGGAGGGAAGGAGGAAGGAAGAGAGAAGAGCGACCTTGACATACGCGTTCAGTTTCCGGGGAAGGTACAGTTGTCTGGGGTAGGATGTAATCTTCTATGAAACATTTCACACTAAAGCACATTATTTGATTACCAATTCTACTTTCGCTCACTATATTCAAACTTTTTTAGATATGTTTATTCCTCAATATCTTTAAATATCTTTCAGGCTCGTCATTAAAAATCTGACTTTTTTTTATTTTACCATGTGGGCTTTTCACGGGAGTTTATGGGCTAAAGGGGATACTTTTTTGGGGTACCTCCTATCTCAAAGCCCACTCGCTAGGAAACCGTTGCCTCGAGTGAGGAAGCCTAACCTACACTCGGACCGTGGACAGGATTCGAACCCATGCGCTTGGAGACCCCTCAGACTCCAAAGCACGCATGGTTCCACTGTACCACGGCAGCCCCGTAAGCTCTCCTAAAGATTATGCAATGTTTCTGCTCGTAAGGTCGTAACTTTTGCACATGGTAGTTAATTACTTACTGCAAAGTAGCGCATACGTTCTAAAAATAATCTGTTCTCTATTCCTTGACTTGAAATTCACAGGCTCTTGCAACATCAGTTTTTTTGTGGGTCACATGTTTGTACACTTCACTATCAGAATCGTTTTGTTCAAGGCGAATAATGCGATGATATATAGATGTTCCAATTTCCTTCCACAACGCAGTTTTATAATTTATGAGATAATTACTTGACGTCACGTAATGTTACAAATATCTTGACGAACAAGCGTTTATCACCTACTTCAAACACTCATGAATCCAAATATTACCTCTAAAAATCACACTCCCAATCAGTGGCCATATTAAAATGACATATTGATTAAGGAAAAAACAAAATAGGAAAATATCTAAGTGTGTGTTCACGGGGGAAGTGGCTAAGTAACACATCACTCACACCAAATTTGTTGTAATCTAAATTATAAATAACTGAGCTGTGTTGTTTTTAGTTATGATTACATAATGAATAAAACAAAATTAGAAGCAGAAGCAGAAAGCAGAGTCCTTGAAGAAAATTGTTAGTGATTACGCAATGTTATCCAGTAAAATTAGAACCAGACCACATGAAAGCAACGTCAAAACAAGTGTGATTAATGGCCTAATGAGGCACCAAGGAAACAAATGCACTAACTTGTTTCATTCTTTCTCTAACGTCCGTGTTTTCACTCGCTGCTTTGCTTCTTACTGCTAATGTCCTTCACTTCCATCTTCTGCAAAAACAAAAAATACACTTCATGGTAAAGTGTGGAAAGAGGGAAGGAAGAAAGGGAAATAATATTCATAGATAAACAAAATTGCGCCCATATGATGCTAAGAGAGAGAGAGAGAGAAATTTGGTAACTTTAATTTGTACGACGTCAAATGTTTACTTCTTTTTCAATAAATAGATAGATAAGAGTGACAATCGCATTCAAAACCGTCGGAAAAGCCTTGTCTTTCTCCGTTGAACACTAACTGCCACACAAGTCAAACTAACTGCCATGCTCTAGTTTTGATCGCGTAACTGTGGAAATGAGTCACCTTCTATCTTCGCGGGGGCTTTGTTTTCTCTAGTTATCTTTGACTCGCTGTGCTCGAATGTTATTAAAATTTACTGTCAGATGAGGAGGCTAGACAAGGCAAGGATTTTTTGACGATTAATTTGGCATCATTATTTCTAACATTTCTAACATATGAAACACAAGAGTCTATTTCTACGTTAAAAAATAGTTTGGGTTTTGATTGTTCGTCCGACAGAAAACACTATCTCAAAATGTTACTAATGTTTGCTGGGGATGAGGAGAGGAAGCAAGCCTAAGAATTTTTAGCAATTATTTTTTTGATCATCAGTATTAAAACAAAATAGTCTACTTCTAGGTTGAAAATTAATTTATGATTTATGTATGGTGGAATAGAGAAGATATGATATCAAAACGATGCTAATGAGTACACAGAGCAGCTAATTCAATTATCTATTCACAGACTCTCTTTGAATAGCTAACCACTATGATTACTCTGTACTGGGAGAGCAGCACCCGTAGACTTGAAAAATCTCCCTCCAAAGCCAAGAAACAGCTTCCACTTTGCACTATTCCTTTTTCTTTTCTCTTTCGTTTCTTTCCTATTCAGAGCCTAAGTGTGGCCAACTCACACACACAATTCTTGATTAAATATCTGAACTTTTTTTTATTTTTCTAAATATGCAGCTGAAAAGTAGTGAAATATTTGGTAATAATGTTGCAATTTACAGTGTGCCCAGTCAAGTGAGGCACAACACGTGTGTGCTGCTGAAGAAGAAAAAAAAAACTTACTGAGCAGAATACATGAATGAAATATGAGCCGCTAATGTACAGAAGTAACAGAAGCAATTCAATGTCAACGCCTTCTGTGCGTTCTTTTCATAATCAGGCGGCTGTTGGTATGACGACCAAGACTTGAAGTAACGCAGTTTAATAGCGACATTATAAGAGAAGCAGAGGACTGGGCCTGATGGTACTGCGAGAGGGTAAGAGAGGCGAGGCATGGTGACTGATGCGCTGGGCGTGTCATGGGGAAACTGACGAGGGAGTGTGGCTGTGGTGACTGGTGTGGAGAGCTTAATGCTTAGGAAAGATAAGACGGGATGGATGTGGTGGATGTGGTTAGCGGGAGGCGTTATAAAGCAGGTGTGTTGTGGTGTGCTGTGGTTCGAAGTGGCGGGCGTGGTGGGCGTGGCGCGGTGGGTGTGGTAATGCGTCGCGAGGGCCAGAGCCTCCTTCATCACCTCCATCCAGGTGTCCGCCACGAGCAGGTGTTCCCAGGTAAGCGACCGGAACTGGGTCATTGATCCTTCCAAGTTGTTTTTGGACAGAGAAACTACGAGGGAACTCTTCCTCACCTGAGTCCTTTGTCTGGAACGCCGCTAGGGGAAGAGAGGGCCGGGAGACAGTGGGAGGGTGGGTAGGGAAGAGGGAGGAGGTTGGCTGATAAGTCAAAGTAGCGGATCTTAGCGATGGAAAAAGAAGATTAATCCGTGAACACCGTGGCGGCAAAATAGGAGACACGGGAAAAGAAAACGTAAATTTAATACTGAGGAGAGTCGTGAGCATCCATCTCCTATAGGCGGGAGAAAGAAAACGTTATGTACATACAACTTGGAGTCATACACAAGACACACAAACCTAACCTGCTCAAAAACTGACTCAAGCGGATTATTTAGTCACCCTACATTAACACGTTCTACTTCAACGCCTCCCCTACTGATGTGCCGCTGCGGGTGCTTGAGGGGGAACAGCCGGCCCTCGATTGTGTCCCCCGCTGTACCCCACAAATAAGGACTCAGAAGGCCGCCTCGTCAAGGCCCAAAACGCGATAAATGAGGCTAATTAATGCCTGGGCAGGTGTGAGCAGTTAGATGAGGTGAGGATGAGAGGAAAAGAGAGGGAGGGAGGGAGGGAGGGAGGGAAGGAGGGAGGAAAGGGCTTAGGAAGGAGGCTAGATAGAAAGAAGCGAGGAAGGAAGAGGAAGGGAAGGAAGGAAGGATAGAAAAGGATCGAAAGGATGGGAAAGGAGAGAGAGAGAGAGAGAGAGAGAGAGAGAGAGAGAGAGAGAGAGAGAGAGAGAGAGAGAGAGAGAGAGAGAGAGAGAGAGAGAGAGAGAGAGAGAGAGAGAGAGAGAGAGAGAGAGAGAGAGAGAGAGAGAGAGAGAGAGAGAGAGAGAGAGAGCTAGGCAATCTAAAAGGGGGGAAAGAGGTAAAGAGAGACAAACAGATGTAATGAACGAGTCAGAGTGAGAAGGGCTGAGTAATGGGTGGGCCTGGGAGGTGATGGGCTGGGTGATGATAGGAACAGAGGGAAGGGACAAGAACGGATGAGGGGTGACGAACTGATCCGAGACAAGGAGCAGGACAGGGGCGATGAGAAAGCCTGGGCAGGACTATTGTGGTAAGTAGAGAGATGAGGAATGGAGTAAGGGTGAAGATGAGGCACAGGACTAAAAAACCACATATTGAAACATCTCTGGCCTAACCTTCACTACTTTCAAAACGCTCTAATTGAAGATACGCGGTTTATGAAGTCTATTTTTGGGTTCTATTGATAGATTAACAAGATTTCTATATCATTTACAGAAGAAACACGCTTGAAAATTCGGCTTATCACTTCAGTAGCCTTGGAAATTAGTCGTGTTGAGAGAGGAACGCTATTTCTGAATATGGGCTGGAGAGGTAAGCAGGGATGAGTACGGGAGAAGGAGAGGGAGGAAGACGAGTAGATAATGAGGACGCGCAGGTGAAAACACGAGCAGCTGCACCTCGATGTTAAATGTCTTGCAAGGAGGAGCAGCCGGAAGCAGCCGCCACGTGCCGGAAACTACCTCCTCCTCCTCCTCCTCCTCCTCCTCCTCCTCCTCCTCCTCCTCCTCCTCCTCCTCCTCCTTCTCTATCAGCATGACGTGGCTTTTAATCGCTGGTTAGTCATAGTGGCACATTCCTTCTTTCCTTTATACAGAGAAAAATTCCTAACGTTTTCTTGAAGACATAGAGAGAGAGAGAGAGAGAGAGAGAGAGAGAGAGAGAGAGAGAGAGAGAGAGAGAGAGAGAGAGAGAGAGAGAGTCTAAAATAGGACAAAACAGGAAGAAAATAAAAAAGTTTCCCTGTTTAATCGCTCTAAGTCAACAATTAACGCTCCACCAACTACTTGACTCCACTCTCACTCTTATCACGACCTCCTCGACTGAAATAAGGAGATAAACACCTGTGCCACGATCCATTACCGCCACATTAATTACGCCCCGGTACTCCTTCCCTTCCCTCTCTCCTACGTCCAACCCTCCTTCCCACCCACCCTCCTTCCCTCCCTCCCGTACCCGGCCTCTCTAAAGTTTTTGTTGCAGCTACACTGGCCTTGGACTTTACCGGGTGATGACGAGAGACTAAAAGGGAAGTAGGAGTCTTTTAATTAGCGACATCAAGCTTATCTCAGATGCGTTTCTCTTCTAAGCGTCTTCCTCTGAGTGGTTCGAGGAAAGTTGGTGTCCATGTATGGCTGGTTGTGTGTGGGAATCGTTGATGCTGAAGTGGCGTTCGAACTAAGATGGTATTTTTTTTCTCTTACACAAATAGTCAGTAAGACGTGAATACTAGTTCTTTGACAATATACATACATGCATGTATACGTACAGACACACATACACACACACACACACACACACACACACACACAATCATACTTACCTATCTACCTAACTACCTACCTAGTATATGCATACATACGTACATACTCGAATCAGGAAACTTAAAGAGCAAAATTACAGAGACGGTCAACGAGTCATTATTATTTACGACACGGCGCAAGTTTAGGGCAGCAATTAACTCAGGTAGCTTCCGCACACCTGGCCTGGGTAAGGGAAATACCCTAATAAACTCGCCGCGGGACATAAGGACGATTTGGATTAACAAGCTGACGGGACTGTCGACTCTTCCTGCTGCCAAACGCCAACTGATACCTAATAATATAATCTTGCAATAGTTTTTTCAGAGTTGCGTAACGTTTGCTTTCAGGAAAAAAAAACTTATTCTTGACATGAAACTCTTGAGAAATACTAATCTACTCGCTCAGGAATTGTTTCATGTTGCTCTATTTTCCTGTCAGCTTTTTGTTGATGCTCTGTGCAACGTGCTAGTGGGGAAGCTGGGGTTGGCTACACTGCCGCCGCCGCCACTGCCGATGTGAACCTCCTGCCACGACTCACGGAGACAAGATGCATTACAGACCCAAGGTTCCTCCCCCTACGAACCGTGTCTCCCTTTCCTCTGTCAGCCTATCTTTTGCCTACCTGTCTGTTAATTTTGCTTTTACATGTCTATCTCCTGTGTACCTGTCTGTTTCTCTGGCTGTCTGTCTCCTTCCCTTTGTCACGTCTGTTTTATCTATCGTCCATCTACGCAATTAGTTTGTATCTATCTATCTTCTGTGTACTATCTGTCTACCTCCCTTTGCTTGTCTATCTGTCTACCAATCTATCTGCTTGTCTGTATATATTTTCTGTTTACCACTTTACCTTTGTATTTGTTTCCCTTCTCTATGTCCCTCTATCAGTCTATATTATATCAATCTATCGATCTACCATCTGCTTATCTGTCTATCCACCTGTCTATATCTATTTCCTGTTTACCTGTCTACCTCTATGCGTCTGTCTGCTTGTCTGTTCACCCATTTTTCCATCTCTCTCTCTGTCCATCGTCTGTCTACCGTTTATGTATCTGTCTTTGTCTATCTCTTGTCCACCTATCTTTGCGTGAAGATAATCATGAGAGTTTGTTGAAATAAAACATTGTGAAGACACTTAAGCCTATATCTGTCCGATACCTTGAAATAATTAAACAAGGGCCATATAAAAACACTCAAGCTTAATAGGTCTGAAAGTCACGAAGCGCAAACAAACAACACATGATTCGCAGTAATTCCCAAACCCACATCATGAAATGGACATAAACACCACTTGGCAGAATTGAGTTAAACTTTTACATAACACCGAAGCTTCCTTTATTTTTCGAAGCCCCACATGATTTTGATCGGCATTTTCTTCAGCGCTTAGTTTACTGCCAGTATTTGTTGTTCGTTATTGACTAGATGCAATACTTATCGATCTACGAACCCTCTACTATTTATCTGTAGTTGCATGCATAATCTACGTGCATTAGTTGTAAGGTCACTCAATCTTCAACTCAATCTTCCTTCCTTGATCCATGAAGCAGCAAAAAGAAAACGTATTGAAGAGAAATAAAACTAAAAAACAAATAAACATACAACTACGTGTGCATTTCGTCTAATATGTAACCTACTTTCAAAATCGTAGTTAGACTCTCTCTCTTCTCTATAAATCTATGAAGTAATAAAAATACACAAAAAAACAAAAGTATAGGACGAAAAGAAAATCAAACATTAAAAAAACACACACAGGAAAGAAAGAGCAGGTGAAAGACATAACAAATACACGTGTAATTGAAGGCGACACGAGTGGAAGATTTACAGGCGATGAACAAATGGTATAACAAATAAGAGGTAACGAATTGAACCGCGAGAGGTCGAGGTGCGGGCGGCGGGCGGCTCATTAGGGCGCGGGAGTGACAGGTAAACAAGAGGTGCGTACTCGCCTTAATGTTCGCCACCCAAGGTATGTATGTACGTGTGTGTGTATGTACGTGAAGCTAATTAAGGGTGAAAATAGATAAAATATTTACCTGTCCTCCACCTCTCTCTCTCTCTCTCTCTCTCTCTCTCTCTCTCTCTCTCTCTCTCTCTCTCTTTTAAAGGTTGAAATATGAAAAAATTGTATACGTGATATTTTAACAATGTTTTTAGAAGGCGAGATATTTAGAACTCAATGCCGTGATTATCAATGATCATGTTTCCGTATTGTCTTTTTTCTCAATGTCATTTTCTTCTGCGAGCACAAACAAATAGAATGATAATAAATACATAAATAAATTAATAATGATGGTAATAATAATAATAATAATAATAATAATAATAATAATAATATGAAGAAGAAGAAGAAAAAAAAAAGAAGACGAAGACGAAGACGAAGACGAAGAAGACGAAGAAGACGAAGAAGACGAAGAACAATAATAATAATAATAATAAGAAGAAGAAGAAGAAGAAGAAGAAGAAGAAGAAAAGAAAAGAAGAAGAAAGAGATAAGAAGAAGAAGAAGAAGAAGAAGAAGAAGAAGAAGAAGAAGAAGAAGAAGAAGAAGGAAGAAGAAAGAAAAGGAACAAGAGAAAAAAAAAAACAATAATAATAATGATAATAATAATATAGTGGTGGTGGCAGTAGTAGTAGTAGTAGTAGTAGTAGTAGTAGTAGTAGTAGTAGTAGTAGTAGTAGTAGTAGTAGTAGTATTTTTTTATGCAGGAGAAGACACTGGCCAAGGACAACAAAAAATGGAAAAAAAAGGCCCACTGGGTTGTCAGATCCCTTAAAGATAATAAGGGTTATCCAAAAAAGTGAGGGACAAATGTCTTGAAACCTCCCTCTTAAAAGAAGTCAAGTCGTAGGAAGATGGAAATACAGAAGCAGGCAGGGAGTTCCAGAGTTTACCAGAGAAAGTATAGTAGTATAGTAGTAATGGTAGAAGTTGTGTAGTAACAGTAATGTAGTAGCAGTAGCAGCAGCAGCAGTAGTAGTAGTAGTAGTAGTAGTAGTAGTAGTAGTAGTAGTAGTAGTAGTAGTAGTATATAGCAACAATAGTGCAGTAGCAGTAGTAGTAGCAGTAGCAGTAGTAATAGAAGTGTAGTGTAGTGTAGCAGTAGACGACGCAGCAGCAGCAGCAGCAGCAATATTAATAAATATAGCTAAATCGCAGGTAATGATGTCATGGTATTCAATAAACAATAAAGAATCATCCTATTGATCACATTTACTGACCCCACTGTTAATGTTCTGCCTTACGTGTGTATTGAAGTAACCTATCACGCTCTCTCTCTCTCTCTCTCTCTCTCTCTCTCTCTCTCTCTCTCACCGTCACCTGTCCAGAATGTCACGAAATCATTCACGTGCTGGAAAAACCCAAGAGACTCACGAATTTCTTAAGCCCTAGTGATCTTTTTTAATCCTTTCATCACCTTTTAACACTTCCTCTACCTCTTCCTCTCCCTTCCCTTCTTGCAATTACTCATCTTGCAATCTCATCCTCTCGTCTCCCTTCCTCATTTGCTTATTCTCCAATCTTTATTTCTTTTCTTCTTAGTTATATCTTTTCCTCGTTCTTCTGTTCGCTTCAACTTATTCCCTCATTCTTCATTCCTCTTGACATTTCTCTCTCTCCCTTTCCTTCTATTTCATCATCTTTTAATATCTTCTTTCTTCCTAGTTCTCCTCTCCCCAATCCTTCTCTTCTCCCTCCTCCTTTACTTTACGTCTTTACTTCGAATCCTGTAATGTTTTCCTAGAATGTCGATCGTTAGTCACCGCTTGGCTCATGCGATGTGGTTTTACAGGAAAGTAATGCATACCATCACGTGATCTTTCCCCCTCCAAGATGTCTTCACTCTTTATCTCATGGCTTCGTCTATCGCACCTTAATTGGGGACTGTGTTACACCTATCATGAGTTCAGTTCATTGCTGAAAGATTGTTCGCTCGATGATTGTTAGCAGAGGTTTTTCTGACGTGGATGTATCGAGCGCTCCTTTTCAAACTCTTACCTATGTAGTGAATTTGTTGCTAGGACATACTTCAGTCTAGCTTTTATATGAGTGCATTTGCTTCTTTTGCAACATGAGCTTCATTCTTGTTCACTGGAGCTTCACTCATCCTTTACCATCCACCTTCTCGTCTCTACTGATTTTTTTCCCCTCTTCTTTTTTCTTGTATTTTTTTCCATTCAGCTTATTTTCCTCTTACTTCCCTTCTCTCTTTCCTAACTTTCCACTCTGCAAGTTCTCCCATTTCTACAAGTATTTTTGTTCATAACCGCGATTACCCACCGTGTTATCTCCCCATCCCCACAAACCCTAGAGTCAGTCCGTAACGTCCATTCTCCCC
>NC_059269.1:3823628-3861128 GCF_017591435.1 Portunus trituberculatus | reverse complement strand
TAACCGGTCAAGGATACACACTGTACAAAGGATTTCTCTCGACTGCTGCTTCGACCCATCAAGAAATTCCGAACAGAGTATCTTTGACACACCAACGGCTTCACCTTCGATCACAATCACCAGCAAACCAAGGTTTTCCAAGGCCGCCTAATACTCAATTGGCGTCGCATCAAGAACAATTGCAAGTCTGCTTTCGTGTCACAGTAGATACTCGGCATTTACCACAACATTCAACCAGAGAGAGAGAGAGAGAGAGAGAGAGAGAGAGACGGCGTTTACCAGGGAACAAAATGACAAGGAACAAAGCTGTCCATATCTGTTTCAGGGCTTCGAGAGTGGAAAAGAGTTGTAAGCGTGTATATATATACTTTACTACTATCGACTATTAATTACTTTTAGTTTCTCAGAAGATTAATAAATAGCTGAATTGATATATATGACAACATCTTCAGTAATAGACACACTGCATAAGGTTCAAGGTTCAAACCCATGATAGTTAGGCGTAGTATCTGTAACCTTACGGTGATGTAGTTACAACGTCGATGGCAGCTGACCCAATTACTTTTCTCTTGTTTATTAACTATCAGTTTTATTTCACATATCCTTCCTTAATCACTTTAGGACATTTTCTCACCTTTGAACATCATACTTATTAAAATTTTCAAAATATACTCATTTTTCGAAAAGGTTATAACCTTTTTATTATTATTGTTTTCAGTGCCGAGAAATGTTACATGAAGAGTTGATAACGAATCATCTCCAAACCAAGCAGTTGACTCGCGTTTATCTCAACTGTCCATTCATCCTTCCAGGTTTCACCACTAAGGGAGTGCCTTGGATAAAAGTGATGGATGTGGCTGTGTTGGCCTGGATCATTCCGCTGTCTTGTCAACTCAAAAAGGTGTGGAATCGCCTTACGGAAACAAACAAGAAAAGTGAGATGATTATGAGCAATTTAATATCATGATGATCTCATAAATACCATCATCATTATCATTACCATTTTTATAGACATCAGCGTCTATGACACCACAAGGGGACAGAGGCTTCTTCCAAACTCCTACATTCATTTCGAATTTCAAACACGTACGCCTTCATGAGTGCAACATTGTACAAGTTTTCCTCCAGGATGTTATTTTTCCAAGCCACATAAGTACACCAACAGAATCTCTATGTTAAACATCTCGAGAGATGTTGAGTTTGGTCCCCCTCCCCTTTGCTTGGCCACGCTGGATCTTATCTGCTACTGATATTTACAGTTTATCTTTTAACTATTGAAGAGTGACTGTCAACGTCAGGGAGTCGCTGGAACACCTGAGCAGCAGGTGCACGACACATAAAAGACAGGCCTTGCGAGTTAGTCTCTTAAAGTCTGAATTTTTACGGTGACACGTTCAGGAGGGGGAGGGTGAAGGGGGGAATGGAAGGCCAAGGAGGGTGAGCATACTACTACTATTCCTGGCCGCTCCTCGCCTAGCCAGCAGGTTCCAAGGGGAGGGGTTCCTGGCTGGGCGGGAGGGGAACCCCTTGTCCATCTCTAATTTTTAGGCTGCTTACTTGCATCAACTCCACAGCTCCGATTACCTGCGATAGTAACAAGGCGGGTGACACGCTTCCTGGGGAGGGAGAGAGAGAGAGAGAGAGAGAGAGAGAGAGAGAGAGAGAGAGAGAGAGAGAGAGAGAGAGAGAGAGAGAGAGAGAGAGAGAGAGAGAGAGAGAGAGAGAGAGAGAGAGAGAGAGAGAGAGAGAGAGAGAGAGAGAGAGACAGCTAGCCAGCCACACAGACAGACAACCAGACAGAGAGTCAGACAACGTAAAAATTGCAGAGAAAAAAGGAAAGAAAGAATCAGTGAGATAAGAAAAAAAATAAAACAAGCACGTAGATAAATGAAGGAAGATTAACTGAGCGAGCGTCTTTCAAATCTTCCTGTGTGTGTGTGTGTGTGTGTGTGTGTGTGTGTGTGTGTGTGTGTGTGTGTGTGTGTGTGTGTGTGTGTGTGTGTGTGTGTGTGTGTCTGTATTCCCTCTACCACCACCGCCACCACCATCACCACCAGGCATTCATGACGTGCAAGACAAGGTAAATTCCATGATTATCGAAGTGAACCTAATTTTCCAGTCTTGCAGGCAAACGATGCACTCCGGGCCGAGATACTGTGACCAACAAGACCCAAGTGTCAAGGAACTTTGATATCAAGCGAAAATAATTACTCTCTCTCCCTCTTCCTCTCTCAAACAGGCAACAATAACAACGGACCCCAACTGACTAACTCCCTTATCACCACCACCACCACCACCACCACCACCAGACCAAACTTGAGCGGGAGCAGCGGAGAGGCGAATGATCTGGGGACAATCTCGAACACGGAGGCGATAATCCCTTAATGCCTAATAAGAAGCGAGGCGTAAGAGCTTCAAGGGACGTTTCCTCAGAGAATAAGAGCCCCACGGCGTATCGATGGAAGTGGGAATGTGGAAGGAAAGGAGACTGTGCCTGCGAGATAATGGCAACAAAGAATATTGAGAATTGGAGGGAAAGAGATTTGAAGAGTAGGTAAAAGATATGGAGCCTTGTAATAGAGGTTATCATGTCAATAGAGGCTCATGAGAGGAGAGTGGTAAAAAATGATATGGATGGATACAGCGCAGCAGGAGATAAGGAGAATGCAAGTGGCGGATGAGGATGTAATGGAAAGACTTAAGATGAAGAAGGATTACTTGTGGAAAAACCCTGGCACTAAACCCTGAAGAAAATAAAATAGAGGAAAAACAGGAAAAATAAAATAAAAAATAACGGAAGGATCGAAAGATGTTGAAGAAAATAAGAAAGGAAGCAATGAGAATGAGAGGGAAATACGTGTGTGTGTGTGTGTGTGTGTGTGTGTGTGTGTGTGTGTGTGTGTGTGTGTGTGTGTGTGTGTGTGTGTGTGTGTGTGTGTGTGTGTGTAAAAGGAAAATGAACGTCAAGATATGAAATAAAGTGAGGAGATGATGATGACTGAAGGAAGAAGTTAAAATTACAAGAGACCAGAAAGAAAATTAAAAGTGAGAGAAGGAGGGAAGAAGAGGGATGAGAAATGATGAGGAGAAAGTGGAAGGTTCTAAATGACCATGGAAGCATTAGATGAGTGGCAGAAATGTGAAGTTAAAGGACACACACACACACACACACACACACACACACACCAAACGTTTGCATTCTCGCCACTTAATCATCCGAATCTTAATCCAGCCCAAAAAGTTTAGCAAAATCACGAGGTAAGACGCTTCCCCCGTGACAGTTCTGGTGCGGTGGACGTTTCCTCTTTCTAGCTTTGGTATGTCATTGGCTTCCACACAACGCCGCTTGAATGGAAGTCGAGCGGGAAACAATGACTAAACGAATACAAGTGGCAAACAAAGATTTTTTTTTTCCAGAGTATGAAATGAGAGTTACTGAAAGACAACACTGCGGTTATTCTATTTCGGTGTCTGTTTCGACTTGTAGTGTCTTGTAAGAGAGAGAGAGAGAGAGAGAGAGAGAGAGAGAGAGAGAGAGAGAGAGAGAGAGAGAGAGAGAGAGAGAGACTACTATACCCATCCTTACAAGCTGGGTGGTCACTGCTGTGGCTACGAATTAGTATCTGCCGTCTGCCCCTCTGTATCTCTGTCACTTTTGCCTTAATTAAGGAAGACAAAGGGGCGATGAAACATAGAGGCTCATTAGGAATAAAGAGGGAAAGAGTCGCCCACTCTCTCTTCCTTCGTCCACTTTTCTACACCATCTGGATCATGTGTGTGTATGTATGTATGTATGTATGTATGTGTGTATGTATAAGGAAAGCAGGTAGATATTGAGCAATTCAACATGTATGTATTAAATAAGTAAGAATATTGGTGTACACTTAAATCATTATTTTTATATACGTATACTAGTCTACATTATTTATATGTGTATGTAGATACGCATACGAATATATGTGTAAACGAATATGTAATACGTGTGTGTGTGTGTGTGTGTGTGTGTGTGTGTGTGTGTGTGTGTGTGTGTGTGTGTGTGTGTGTGTGTGTGTGTGTGTGTGTGTGTGTGTGTGTGTGTTAAACCTGTAGCCTTGGTATCTATGCAAATATTAGCAAGAAAAAAAAAGTAACTTATAAGCCCACGTAGTTTCAATATATTTCTGGCGAGGCAAACAAACATTTACTTTTGTACTTTGTGAAACTTGAAGGAAGTATTTTACATCTTTACCCTCACCTTTACTACGCGTATTTAAGCACTTTTATCTTGATGATCATATTCCACAAACATTTTCCTCTTTCTAAAATCCTTCAATTTACCTTTTACCTCCTTCAATTTTTCCTCATCAGCTTTATAATCCCTCTTTCAATATCTTTTAATCTTTTCTTTCGTCTTTTTTCCTGCTAACAAATTTCTATTCCCACCACTTCCCTCCCTCCTTCGCTCCTCCATCTGCCTCTCACCTCCTTCTCGTGTTCCTTCTCCTCCTCCTCCTCCCCCCTTTAGACACACCCCACGCAGGATATTACGTAGAGGTAAGTTCAGGCGAGCTTTATAGACCATCAAGGCAGCAAACAATGAGCTCTTGAGGTAACAGCGTCAGGGTTGAGAGGAAAAAATGTCTTGCTCTGGTACTTCGTCAGGCTGGTTCTGCGTCCTCTGCACATGGCCTCCGTTACCTAGTCTCTCTCTCTCTCTCTCTCTCTCTCTCTCTCTCTCTCTCTCTCTCTCTCTCTCTCTCTCTCTCTCTGATTCCTGCCCCAGATGAGAATATTCTCCTTTGTACGTTTGATAAGCGAGGGAATTACTTAGAGTCTCGCAGCGCAAGGTTTTTCGATTTTATTGTAGTTAGAAATATGCGTTACTTGTTGATTATTATCTTGGGTACCCAGTGACTCATTTTCACAGCACAAATGCGGCTCTGCTATAACTCCTCTGTGGAGGGTTAAGTCGCAACTCACTATTACTAAAAATTAATTACACCATAACTATCTCACATATTTTGTTACTGATTCATGGCTGTGAGCAGGTCTTGTATATTTTTACCATGAAAATTAAGAACAGTGCAACTTTTTTTTCTCTCCAGCGCGGAATTATATCACTCGTAGCCGGCAATAACGTTTGAAAAATTGTGTTCTCGGTCCTGAGTTTATATCTTGTTTCATCCCACTGTCACATCCTTCAATTGAATAGGCAAATGAACCTGTATATACACTGTATGTCTCGTTATCTCCCTGAGCCACAGGAACAACCACGCGTCGTATCTCACACACCTGAACAGCGAAGTATCATGCTCTTTGCACACACCTCCATCCCTCACCTCGCGCCATGCTCCCAGACCAGCAAACTGTCACATTAAGACAGCCAGAAGTCGGTGTCTCAAAGCAAATGGTGGGTTGTGGCAGTGGCTGCGTGTGTCACTTAAACGCGGTGGAGAATAATCCGGGCCTTCCTTCTGAGGTGCCGAAGAGGCGGGCGAGTGTGCGTCTGACATGTAGGCATCTTACTACCTCCTGCGCCGCTCCTCTCACCGTTGCGGGTGACAAAGAGCGGCCCAGCGGGGGTCATCACTCTGCTTGTGCCTCAAAAAATAGCAGTACTACACTTCCATTAGCGCGGCCGCATACTTCCTTAGTCTCTTGCAATGCTTAATGCAATTTATATTGTTGAACTTGATTAATATTTCAGCGATTAAGGTGACAACTACTTTGATTTATTGCACATAATCATTATATATAATCCAGCATTGCGTAGGCCAGATATTCGTACCACGCATTTTCGAATACAAAACCTTAAATTATTAGGAATGTTAACTACCACCACAGTTTTGCTATGAAATATAAATTTCTGGCAAGTAAGAAGTCTCATTAAAAGCAGTTTCTTGCGTATCGTTCGTGCCTGAAGATCAACACCCCTGATTTTGCTGCCGCCTTATGCCAGCGAGAATACTCATTTACTGTGGGAGCAGTCAAGGGCAAAACCACAAGAAACGTTGTCACCCCAGGAAAAGAAAAACAATACAGTCTAGATTAGAGTGACCTTTGCATAGAAATGGTTATTACTGCAGCTCAGGGAAGGAAGAAACTACAACACAGCCTGGATGTCGCCGCGAGGTAAGGTTCTGTCCTCTGGCTCTCGATATCACATAAACTGCGGCTGGGTGTCATTTGCAATTCAGATGAGTGCCGAGAGAAGCGAGAAAAGGATGCCACTGAGACGCACCGGAAAGCCAGGAGAAGGAGTGGTGGAAGGAGGAGGAGTAAGAATGTGCGGGAGACCAAAAAGGAGGAGTATGTTCTTATTAAGGACAAAGTTAACGGTAGAGACTGAGAGGCTGTCCAGAGTGTATCATCCTCCTGTCATCGCAATCACTCGTTTAATCAACATTCATAAAATTCATAAACATATCAACGTAACCTTAATTTCATCATGATAACAAAGACGATAGCATACTCTCTCTCTCTCTCTCTCTCTCTCTCTCTCTCTCTCTCTCTCTCTCTCTCTCTCTCTCTCTCTCTCTCTCTCTCATGCTTTTCTCTGGATCTGCATTTTAATATCACCAGCCTTCTCTTATACGCCTCTCTGCAGCGTCGTCCTGCAAACAGGTTAACAAGTTTTGCCTGGCGGCGATGCGCATCTCGGCTAAATAATTAGTCTGCTCCGAGGGGCGTCAGTGCTTGCTTGGGTCGTCCTCGTAACGGTGATTGAGGTGTGGTGTTGGTGGTTTAGTTGGTGGTTCAGAGGCAGGGAAACACTTAGAGAGAGAGAGAGAGAGAGAGAGAGAGAGAGAGTGTGTGTGTGTGTGTGTGTGTGTGTGTGTGTGTGTGTGTGTGTGTGTGTGTGTGTGTGTGTGTGTGTAGGCAAGCAGACTCCTCAACAGTAATTCTGACTAATTACTACAGCTTTGCTTGCTTTCACTCATTCCCTAAGGTTTATTTCAATGTCCTTTCCTTTCTCAACACTCACTTGTATCTTTCCATTTCTTCCTTCCTTCCCAAGCTTTTTATCACCTCTACGCCTCATGTTTTCTCCTCCTCCTCCCTCTTGCCTCACACTCCCTCCCTCTTCCCTCCCTCTCCCCTGCCTCTCATCATCACCAGGACCACCCACCCTGCTCCTCATAATTAGCCAGGGAGAGTTAGCAGCGCGACGAGTCCTTCTCTCGGAGGCTAATATGAATGTGTCATTAACGCCTCATTCATCCACGTGGGGAGAGGAGGAGGTGACGGCCGGTTGCAAGCTGGACTCCACGTCACGATGGAATTATTTACCTCGCTCCTCTGTCTTTTATCATTCTGGGTTATCGCAGTGGACGAAGGCAGGAAAGTTACGTGCTGGTTTTAGAGAGAGAGAGAGAGAGAGAGAGAGAGAGAGAGAGAGAGAGAGAGAGAGAGAGAGAGAGAGAGAGAGAGAGAGAGAGAGAGAGAGAGAGAGAGAGAGAGGTTTCCATGAATGCCGATTCTGTCTAGTGTGTGTGTGTGTGTGTGTGTGTGTGTGTGTGTGTGTGTGTGTGTGTGTGTGTGTGTGTATCTACCATAATGTTCCTTTAGAGGTGTCTTGGCAGGATATATTCTCGCACTATACGACCTCACGACGAGAAGCTGAAAAGGAAGCCCTCCATGAGCGATGCACCACGCGGGGAAGCCAGTACACTCGTAGGCTTAACCAAAACGAAGCTCACCGCAAAGCCTCTCGCCCACATTTCTCTCACTTTTTATCAGTGCACTATAGCGTCACACCGCAAGGGGAGTGGACCACTTAATAATCAGTTCATCGACTATTCACCACCATAGCCACAGACCCGCCGCGGCCCAGCCCAACACATTCACCCTCCTCGGTGGTCGTCCAGCACCGGCTTTGGGAGAATGGGCGGCGATTCCCTTCCTATTAGGCGATCCTCCAGGCCCGTCCCTACCCAGACCACGGCGAGGGATTTAAGCTTAGGGCGTCGCGAGGTAAGATGGAGGCTTTCAATTTGTCTCCGCGGGGATGAAAGGAGGTCATGTCGATCACCCGCAGCAGGCTAGCGGAGGAGTAATGGCCAGGGCAAAAACTTTGATGAACAATGATTGAAGTTCAGCATGCAAAAGAATAAGGGGAAACATTTTTGTGTTAATTCTTTCTTGATGATTGAATCTGATGAGTTACTGAGAAGGTTAAATGATTATGTTCAGTTTTTCCTCCTTCCTTTTCGAAGTTGTTTATTCCAGAGTTATAGACTGGTAAAGGTAGAATCAGGGAATTTGACGTACATATCGTAGGACTGAAGTAGTTTAGTGTGATATTTTAATAAAATCTTTTTAAGGTGTTAACTTGTAGGCGCGGTGTTCCTATCAGTAAAGTGTCGCACTTCACCTTTAAGTCTAATCGAAAAGTGTTTGTCTCAGCCTCAAAATTTTCCGTTAAAGATTACGTAATTAAATTCTAATCATACCTGAGCAATGCACTCAGAGTAAAAAAAAAAATATATATATATTATTTACATAAAGTTAAATTCTCAAAATTATGATGAGGCAGCCTTACTAGTAACCCATAGCGACACATACACACAGACACACACACACACACACACACACACACACACACACACACACACGCCACTGTGGTCCTTGTTAAATACTCATTCTCTTTCTCTCTCTCTCTCTCTCTCTCTCTCTCTCTCTCTCTCTCTCTCTCTCTCTCTCTCTCTCTCTCTCTCTCTCTCTCTTTCTCACGAGGATCCTGCTCCCAAGACGTTTTTCACAGCATGTTGGTGCAATAAAAGTTGCCTTTTAATGCAGGGATTTTAGCACACAGTAAAGTTCCCTTTTGTTCTACGGTGAAGAGGGTCAAAGATCTCTCTCTCTCTCTCTCTCTCTCTCTCTCTCTCTCTCTCTCTCTCTCTCTCTCTCTCTCTCTCTCTCTCTCTCTCTCTCTCTCTCTCTCTCTCTCTCTCTCTCTCTCTCTCTCTCTCTCTCTCTCTCTCTCATTTACATATCTCCATGAGTATTTCTTTTAGATAGAAGTAGCTACTGGAAAAAAATTATGATAGAAATGCTTACTGTGAAGTTCGAAATATATGTAAGAATATATAATACAAGTATCAAGTCTGGAGTGGTAGTAACTATTGTTGATGGTGAATTGTTTGTGCCTAGGTGAAGTGGCACATGAGGGGAGAACTTCCTTACATGTATAAAAGTGCAACTATTATCATATGTCTCTATTATGAACGCTTAGTATCACTATGACCACCACTAACAACAGCAATAACAGTAACATCAACAACAACAAGAGCAATAGCAGCAGCAACAACACCAACAACAATACATATTCCACACTTCAATAACCTTAAGACTATACATTATATGCCATTCAAGTATGTGGGTCACGATTTTTTTTTTCTGCATGTGTATGTGTCTGTGTGGCAGCGTGCATGCATGTATACCCTGCTATCTTCATTTTTCTACTTCATCTCCTATTTCTCTACGTTCTCTTTAACTTTTCCTCCACTAAAGCATAATCTGTAATCTTCTCTTTTCCTCCTCCTTTCCCTCCTGAGCCACGACCAACGCTGCCTAAATTTCCTATACTCAAAATTTATTCGTCTACCTCCTTCCTCCTCCTCTCTCCTCACTTACTTCCCCTGTTTCTCTCAGCCTGCATAGCCAACTCCTCTTCCTCCTCTCTACTCCACCCTACCACTCTCTCTTTTTCTCTCTCTCTCTTCCTGTCTATTTCTCCGCCAATCCCTTCCTTGTTAACCTGAATTTTGGGTTTTTGCACAGTTTCCTTAATATCAGGTATGTGATCACGTGCCACCAAGGTATTATTTACAGCGGGTCGTAATCACAGGGGCGAGGAGACGGTCATTTTTCTGGTCCAGGGAACCCTCTCTCTCTCTCCCCAACACTAACCCCTCCTGTATACATATTCATAAATAAGAATATCCATGGCCATAATGATAGCGAATGGCTGCATTGAGGGTGAGTATGGGTCTTTGATGGCGTCCTGCTGCCCATTATTCACGAGGGAAGCTCAAAGTAGATGTGTATGAGGGATCAAGGTAAGCAAATAATCCTGGGAGTTATGATCATGAGGTCTTACCGCCGCCACGCCTCAAAAAAATGTATATATTTCAGCGGATTAATAGAGTGGTGAGTTGCGTCGTAAATCCCCGAGAAGGGCAAATGTCTTACTTTTAAGCAACGATAATTTACATTTTAATGGGATGTCGAGAAAGCGAGATAAATATTCATTGCCAATTTATAATGGTAATGTCACAAAACCAATGGTGATGGAGGTAGAGAGGGACGATCGAGAAGAGAGGAGGAGGAGGAAGGGGTGGAGTGTTATGGTGATGATGGTCATGATACTGACTTAAGAAATAGTTATAATAACAACAACAATAAATAATAATAATAATAATAATAATAATAATAATAATAATAATAATAATAATAATAATAATAATAATAATAATTATAATAATAATAATAATAATAATAATAATAATAATAATAATAATGATAATAATAATAATAATAATAATATAAATAATAATAATAACAATGATAAAAATAGTAATCATAATAGTAATAATAATGATAGTAATAAAAACAATAATAGTAATGATAATAATAATAATAATAATAATAATAATAATAATAATAATAATAATAATAATAATAATAATAATAATAATAATAATAAAAGCAACAGTAATAAAAATAATAATAAAAATATTAATAATAATAACAATAATAACAACAATAACATTAATAATAATAATAGCAATAATAATAATAATAATAATAATAATAATAATAATAATAATAATAATAATAATAATAATAATGATGATGATGATGATGATGATAATAGTAATAATAATAATAATAATAATAATAATAATAATAATAATAATAATAATAATAATAATAATAATAATAATAATAATAATAATAATAATAATAATGATGAAAACAACAACAACAACAACAACAACAACAACAACAATAATAATAATAATAATAATAATAATAATAATAATAATAATAATAATAATAATAATAATAATAATAATAATAATAATAATAATAATAATAATAATAATAATAATAATAATAATAATAATAATAATAATAATAATAATAATAATAATAATAATAATAATAATAATAATAATAATAATAATAATAATAATAATAATAATAATAATAATAATAATAATAATAATAATAATAATAATAATAATAATAACAATAATAATAACAAACAATAAAGACAGAAAGACAGACAGACAGAGAGATAGACTCATATGGACACACATACAAAACAGAAATACAAAATAAAATCAAAGACAGGAAGAGACACGAGTAAAATCCGACAAGCTGGTGCGTGAAGTGTATCGCAAACTTGCAAGTAATAAGCGCCTTCCTCACACGGCCAGTGCACACAGGTCGAGGCTGAAGCATGTGGCAGTAAGATTGGAAAAAAGAAATAACAAAGGGCATATGAGTGTTTTGCTGCACAAGACGTATTGGAGTAATGCATCAGGTGAAATAATATCACTGCTTTACCCAGCATTCACAAAGCCCAGGCTGTGGAAACACTGAGCACATCTATGACTGACGTAAGTTAAATAAAAAGTAAGGGAGCGAGATGGAACAAAATTTATAGAAGGTTGAATGGAATGACGGAGTGAGGGAGTGTGAGTGGTTGATTGTGTGAGTGAGAGTGAAGGTGGCTTTCAGAGTGAGAGGGAGGAAAGGGATACAAAAACAAAAGGTCTTGGAATCATTAAGAAAAATAAAAAAAAACATTTAACCTAGTCGATGCAGACTCATTTACACAACTAAATGAAGACATTCGCCGGCATGCATGCGTGCGCGCACACTATCACATAAGCACAGGTGCACACAAACATTCTCTCTCTCTCTCTCTCTCTCTCTCTCTCTCTCTCTCTCTCTCTCTCTCTCTCTCTCTCTCTCTCTCTCTCTCTCTCTCTCTCTCTCTCTCTCTCTCTCTGTGTGTGTGTGTGTGTGTGTGTGTGTGTGTGTGTGTGTGTGTGTGTGTGTGTGTGTGTGTGTGTGCATGGCGTGGTTGCGTGTGCATATATATATATATATATATATATATATATATATATATATATATATATATATATATATATATATATATATATATATATATATAATTTATTCATTCTTTTATTTATTTATTTATCTATCTATCTATCTATGTATATCAACCAATGTCTATCTGTATAGTTACCTATCTATATTATTTAATTATATCCACACACACATACACACACACACACACACACACACACACACACACACACACACACACACACACACACACACAAACACACACGGTGTGTGGTGTGTGCCTGGTCTCAGGCCCATCCGAAGATCGGAAATAATGAGCTCTGAGCTCGTTCCGTAGGGTAACGTCTGGCTGTCTCGTCAGAGACTGCAGCAGATCAAACAGTGAAACACACGCACGCACGCATGCACGCACGCACGCACGCACGCACACACGCATGCACGCGCGCACGCACGGACGCACGCACACACACACACACACACACACACACACACACACACACACACACACACACACACACACACACAGACACAGACACAGACACACACACACACACACACACACACACATTAAAACAAAATCTAAACACATATTTACATACAGTATACTGTCTACTTACATTCGCCTTAAGATCAAAGTTCAAGTGCTAGCAAGTCTCTCAATAACAATTAAAATATAAATAACTTCTCATTTTATGTAAGGCACGACGGAAGAATATATTTTGCGGCTACTGGTCTCCTGATGCTTCAAACCAGATAAAAATGCAATAATTCGTGGAAAAGTGAAAGTTTTGATAGATAAATGGAAGGTTTCGACAAATAAACACACAGTTTCCCTTCACTTCTTCAATTAACGTTTACCTCGACCACAATACAGAGAGAGAGAGAGAGAGAGAGAGAGAGAGAGAGAGAGAGAGAGAGAGAGAGAGAGAGAGAGAGAGAGAGAGAGATACTCCTAAGATCCGCACAGTCCTCCCTCTCTTTCCTTCCTCCAGCAATCATTCAAGTGTGGAGAAAGGTCCGGTTCCTCCCTCCTTCCTCCATCCTCCAATCTTCACCAGCTCCTACTGCTTCTCGTCCTAGTCTTCATCGTCTGCTTCTTGTGCTTCTCATTCTCCTCTTCTTCCCTTTCATCTGTTCCCTCTCCTCCATTCACAATCTTTCTCTTTCCTTCCCTCACGCCCTTCTCCCTTTCTTACCTCAGGGTTCCAGTTCTGCTGTGTCAGTTTTCACACAACGCCCCTGGAAAGGTGAGAAATCATTGCGTCAAATATGGGATTTTATCATTGTAATTCTATAGCATTACCATATTAGCCACTTTTGTCTCTGTAACTCTTCCTTAACCTCATTTTTTGTGTTGATGTATTTTTTATTCATTTTTGTCATACTCCTTACATTTTTCTTTTAAGTTACAACGGTTTGTTTTGCCTCATAAGTATTCTTGTTTCCTTATACAAGGAAAAGTATGCCAAGCAATCCAGATCAATTGTAGAGGAGTACACTTTACTTACCCTTTAAGAATGAAGAGGTAAAACAGCATTTGATTTTAAGGGCGAAGGTCATTTCACAAATAATAATAGTCATGAAGAATATCGTCACCATTATATTGTTTTATAATGCTTTTATTGTAGGTCTGTTGTCAGTGAAATGAATATAAAATGCTACTAAATTATCATACATACATATTCATATCACGTAACTAATGATGTAAAGTATGAAGCATTTTAATACTAACTGATATACCTTGACTATCATAAAGGATATTGCCACTGGTGTGTGTGTATATATATATATATATATATATATATATATATATATATATATATATATATATATATATATATATATATATATATATATATATATATATATATATATATATATATATATATATATATATATATATATATATATATATATATATATATATATATATTTCAGATCTTTTACGAGAGATATAATGAAGAGATACACTTGAATAATCATTGCCTACCCACTATAGTGGATGAGCTGATGTCAATTGATAAAACATAACAGTCAAATATGATAACAATAAAAATCGTCATGACTGTATCATTTATCACCTGTGACAGCTAAGGTCCATCAACAGTGAAATGGAACTGAGATACACCTGAACCATCACCATGCACGTCACCTAATCAATAATGCAATGAATGAGGTGGTGGTTTGATAAGTTTCTTCACCCACCACTGACTGCACTCAGCCCGATCGCCAGTCATTCTGCCGTCAGCCTTCCCTTCCCTTCCCCATCGTGATGAACTGAATATTATTACTCCTGCATTGTTTTACCCCGATCGAGTGCTTGTCTACCTGAGTCTTGCATTCAGTCCGGTGTGTGCGGAGTTCCGAGCACTTAGTCATGTAGGTTACGCGGGTGGTCCAGCCTCGGGTGGCGGCGACTGGCAGCCAATTACGTCCCATTCCAAAAGGAAAAAATATCATACATAAAACCAGAAAAAAATAGTATGACGGTAAAAAAATAATAAAAGGAGGTAAAGAGGGAAAAAAGATGTGGTTTGAAAATGTTGCAGAAAATACTGGCAAAAAAAAGGAAAAGAAGGAACAGAAAAGGTGAAAAAAAGACGGTAAAAAATGTGTATAAAAGAGGCATAGAAAAATTAAGAAAAAAAATAGCGGTAAGGTCACAATAACACGAAGGAAAAAGCATTAAACAGACAACACAAAACAGGAAATACTTGTATACCAACAAAAAAAGAGACAGAGACAGAGAGAAAGAGGGAGAAAAAAATACACACACACACACAAAAAAAAAGAGAAGACGACAGGGAAGGAAAATACGCAGATAGAAAATACAATCAACACCACAAATTCACCTTAATTAGATGTAAATTAACCTAAATAGGGGACAGCCACCTTATCCTCCTTCAACGCCGCCGCTATTAAAGGTTATCGAATTGAAGTTCTTCGTCGACAAGAGCCGGAAGTGACATGAAAACCTCACCTCACACCTGCCGCACACCTGGCTGAGGGAGGAGAAGGGATGGAGTGAGGGGGAAGGGAGAAAGGAGGAGGTAAGAGAAGATAGAAAATAGTGATGATGAAAGAAGCGCAGTGAATACAGATAATTTCAATGCGCTATATTGTGCATATAATTAGTGTTCGCTTGTAATGTATCGCACGTAACCTATAAACTTGACACGTAACTTGTTCACCTCTTTTCTCTGGAACCGTTTGTCTCTATCAGCCTGTCAGTCAGCCAGTAAGCTTGTCTGGCTGATGCTTAGGTATGTAAAGAAGTAGCGTGTATCTCTTATTTACCATGACACCTTCATGTGTGTGTGAGAGTGTGTGTGCGTGTGTGGAGAGAGAGAGAGAGAGAGAGAGAGAGAGAGAGAGAGAGAGAGAGAGAGAGAGAGAGAGAGAGAGAGAGAGAGAGAGAGAGAGAGAGAGAGAGAGAGAGAGAGAGAGAGAGAGAGGATGTGATTAAATGAAAAAAAAAAATCAATACACCTCCTGAGACTGGCACTTTATTCCCTAAGATTTCTTTTTATTCTAAAGGAAGCAAACCCGCCCTCTGGTGGCCTCACAAGTCATTACCTTCAGGAAGGGACAAAAGGGTCTCACCGAGGGCCGAAGATGCAGGATTATCACATCATGGCTTAAACAAGAACACTGCATACAAAGAAAAGAAATGAAGCTTGGTAAGGAAGATGGCTGACGTGGTGGACGGTGGATAGAGCAAGTGATGCTGAGTGGAGGTTGAAATGATGTTGCTATTTCTAGTGGTGCTCTGTGGGCGTGTGTGGTTTGGTGTGATGGTGTAGCGTGATGGTGGCCACGTCATGCTATTTCGATGCTCAGAGGGAAGAAAATACCTGGTGCGGAGTGACAAGGATGTGGGGGTCTGCTGGGTGGAACGTGGAGGAACAGACGGGGGAACGAGTGGGTGGCAGGGTGGGGCCGGGCGAGGGAGGCCAGGGGCACAGGGAGGGGCGACGGTGGGGTGGTCGTCCGTCCTTGGTGTTGCGGGGTCAAGTCGCCTCACCAGCCCGCGGCAGGCTAGGCGAGCAAGGTCGTAAGAAGGGAGTGTGAGGGGGAGGGGAAGGAAGCTGCCGTCACTACCACCAACATCAACACCAAAACCCGTTCCGGTGCTAAACACTTCCTTTTGGGGTGACACGCGAAGCTTGCTGGGCGTCATTTGCATACGACCCTCCATTTACGCCAACGAAGGAACTCGATTCATTTGCAAGCACAGAGACTCGTCGTTCAGCCAGTATAACACAAAAACACAAAGAGCTTATGACGATAAAAAAAGCATGAAACTTTATTAAAAAAAAACATCTACAATACAAAAGATACGCCTAGAGAAACAATGGCAGTAAAAGCAAAGAGTGAACATACAAACTGTACATAATGTAATAAAAGGCTAAACATTGAGAACATACATCATCTTGTTGCATGATCTGTAACCATCCAAGAGCAATACAATAATATTTGGTGGCTTTGTCCAGCGGTGAAGACAAGACTCCCTAGACGGAGGGAGGGCTGATCAACATCCACCTGTTGGCCGGAGATCCCTGGCCGGGCGTCATCCAGGTGTGCTGCGCCGGGAGGCAAGGTGCTTCCCTCCCCACACCTGCGCCTCGCTGTCCTGCAAGGGGGAGGAGGACGGGGAGAGTAGGAGGGAGAATAGGGAGGGAGAGGGAGAGAGAGGGAGAAAGAGGAACGTAGGAAGGGAGGGTAAAGGAAGTTTCTTGAACGTGAAGGATTGCAGAGAATGGTGATTTGTCACTGTGTGCATATATATATATATATATATATATATATATATATATATATATATATATATATATATATATATATATATATATATATATATATATATATATATATATATATATATATATATATATATAGAGAGAGAGAGAGAGAGAGAGAGAGAGAGAGAGAGAGAGAGAGAGAGAGAGAGAGAGAGAGAGAGAGAGAGAGAGAGAGAGAGAGAGAGAGAGAGAGAGAGAGAGAGAGAGAGAGAGAGAGAGAGTGTGTGTGTGTGTGTGTGTGTGTGTGTGTGTGTGTGTGTGTGTGTGTGTGTGTGTGTGTGTGTGTGTGTGTGTGTGTGTGTGTGTGTGTGTGTGTGTGTGTGTGTGTGTGTGTGTGTGTTTTGAGACGAGCATACGAGCATACACATACACTAGAGACATTTTCCTCCTCCTGTCTACCTTTAAATCATAAGTCTCTCTGTGGCTCCTGAGCCTGCGTGCCTTTGTTCTGCAGCCCTAGAGTGACTTCTCATGTTACGCTGCCCTGGGGACAATACACCTATACATCAGCGCGATGTAAAGTAACTGAAACCATTATTTTTCTTTTATCTCTACCTATATTAAATTTCCTCTCTTGAATACATCATAACACAGCCAATACAGACTACACAGAGGACACAAAGGAATATGTACTTAATCCTTTACTTCAGTGTTAGTGTTCGAATTTCTCCCTCTAAGATCCTTCTGGTCGTGCGACCCTGTGTCCCGGTGCTCTCCTTCCTAAGACTTCCTCACTAGACGTTGCTCAGGAAGAGGCATTAGTTCACTTAAATTTTCCCACGAGTTCCTCAGGAAGTGACATTTCTTCTCTTAAAATTCTCCCACGAGTTTTCTTCACATCCCCAAAGGTCGATTTACACCAACGTTATTCCGCCCGAGATGAGGATGTCGTGCTGGCTGATGTGTTCGTGCCTAAAGAATGGACAGCCCGGGGGAATTTGCAGGTTGCACAGAAAAAAATACTAGTAACTGATAGGAGAGAGAGAGAGAGAGAGAGAGAGAGAGAGAGAGAGAGAGAGAGAGAGAGAGAGAGAGAGAGAGAGAGAGAGAGAGAGAGAGAGAGAGAGAGAGAGAGAGAGAGAGAGACAGACAGACAGACAGAGACAGACAGAGAGAGAGAGAGACAGAGAGAGAGAGAGAGAGAGAGAGAGAGAGAGAGAGAGAGAGAGAGAGAGAGAGAGAGAGAGAGAGAGAGAGAGAGAGAGAGAGAGAGAGAGAGAGAGAGAGAGAGAGAGAGAGAGAGAGAGAGAGAGAGAGAGAGAGAGAGAGAGAGAGAGAGAGAGACAGAGAGAGAGAGTATTCGCCAATAGATAGCAAAAAAATAAGCTAAACACATCAAAATCAAAGATCCCTGGCAATCAAACTTTCTCTAGATGATATCATGGATTTGTAGCTGAACTGCGTTGAAATCCTTGGAAGTACGACCCCCGCGCACACCACCTTTCTCTTGTTGCTTTCTCCTGTCGCCCCAAGAAGCGAGATAAATATACTGGCCACACAACTCACAGGGAAGAAAGAAACGCAGGAGAATCTCAACTCCCGCCCGAAAACTTGAGAAGGGAAGAGAAAAGAGAATGAGAAAAAGGGAAAAATTCACTGAACGATTGAACCCTTTAAACATGGAGGGACACTTAAGTTTAGTATGTCTTTCCTTGTTAATGTACTTGGAGCTTTACGGGTATGAGGAAAATATTGAGAGAATGTACTAAAGAAGAAAATTGAGTATATTATAAGGCTAAATGTAATAGAAAACTAAATAAGTTGTTTCACGAATATACCCGTCCGTTGAACAATGCCACCAAGAGAGGGCTGAAGACTAAGAGCAAACCATGAGAGTGATCGTGAAGGCGACAAGTCAAATATAGCACTGGAATAAAGATGATCATAATGACTTTCACACAGGTAGTATAAATGTACGAGAAAGCTTGAAGGAAGAGAATGTGAAGCAACTGCGCATGAGGAAAGTGCGCCGTAAAAACAAAGAATGAGGGAAAAAGTGTAAATAGGAAGGATTCACGAAAAATTATAGAGGATTATGAGAAAAGCGGAGAAGCTTTCAGCCAAAATGAGATTATGGAAAGAACAAAGAAAGACAAAAAAAAATACAGGGGGGAAGAAAAAGGGATGGAAGGAATGAAGAAATGACGAAATCACAAAAGAATACAATATTAAAGAAAATTGAACTTTGTGATGTTTAGGAAGAAAAAGAGCTCTTAGTCAGACAACACTTTTGCAATGACAAACTCTGGAAAACGTATCATGAGTGCTTAAATTTTACAATAAAATACCAAACGCAATCTAGGTCTCCTCCTTTAGAGTAAATAGTGATTTTCCACCGACCGAGGACTTAGATAGGAAACTGTTTGCTGTTGTGATCGTTACCAGAGAAAGCAGAGCAATAAATTTTGGAAGTACATTGTAATGGTGACTTGTGGGCACAGGCCAGTGTGACCTTCATGGAGTGTTGCGCTGGGTCTGGATGGGTACCCTGGATATCAACTTGAGCTAAGGTTACTTTGTGGGGCATTCTTTGAAAAGTCGACACTTGACGCGACCTGATAGAGTGCGAGCGACTTTGATGAAAAGGATCTTTGCTAAATTTCTCATAATTTGCCTTTGAAGTTGCGTTCGTGAGGGATCAACAATCCAACAAAAGTTCTCGTCTTTCCCTTTCTACTTTCTTCGTCTCTTTCGGGCATAAAAACTTCACTACATAATGTTTCAGATTTGCCCAGCGATACTAACTATTTTAATTTATTTGGAGACAGAGCTGTCTATGTACCAGATTTTTTGTTTCCTCGCCCATGACGTAGACGACCACGACGTGACGGGGGTGGCGAGAACGCGGCGAACGAGACAGACGAACATGACACTTTCGACAGACATCCTTTATAATCTCTGTCTCCAAATGATACGTGAAAATGTGTTCCTGCTGACAGCCTTGTCTCTCTACACAAAAGAGGTGAGGGTGAGCAAGCGAGGCTGATGCTTAAGTGGATGGCGGGGCTGTGTGGGCTGTGTGAGGATGAGTAGTGGCGAGGAGGAGACGGAGCGACAGACAGACACACAGACAGGAGCGGTGTGTCAGTCGCGTAGTCCGCGTCGCGTGCTACTGTCTGCTGGTAGCGGGGGGCGAGCTTCAGCGCAGGGGGCGGGAGGTGGCTGACGTCACACCGCCAATCCTCGGGCGTGACGACGGGAGGGGGGAGGGGCCGGCTGTTTGGGGGGGGAGGCGGGACTACAACAACAGTAACACCACCTCCCGTCCCGGCTCTCGGTGTTCCTTCAGGCTATTCGGGATCCGTACATTGCCGAGGGGCTTTCTGTTGCCAGATACAGAGTTCGGCAGGTAAGGAAGCTTTTACTTTAAGAGAATATACTCAGCTTGATCCAGAGGCTAGAGTACACAAACTCAAGTTATTCTGAGCTGTGTAGAACAACGCTAGTTTTCGAAGCAGAGGGGTGTGGGTGCCTGCTGTGCTGTGGTGTCCAGGCAGCGTGACGGGCGTGAGGGGCGGGTGGCGCAGGAGCAGGTCGGGGCGGGCCGCTGGAGAGAGGGCGGTGCAGGCCAGGCGGAGGGGGCGGGCTCAGCGGTGTACTCCTGGGCGGCTGTGGGGGCCCGCTCTCTTCGCACAGTTGAGTGGCAGCCGCTCGCTCGGCCAGTCGCGCGTTACACTTGCTCTTGCAGCCACCACCAGACGTAACCCGGCCGTGTCCCAGTGCCTCAGTGCTCGCTGGATATCCTTTGGTAAGATCTTGATACTGGAGATCGACTTCGTTTCTTGGGAGGAGCTGAAACCATTCCTGAAAACAAAACTTTTGTCTGGGGCCTGGAGAAACATCTTTCAAAAATTTCTCCACATACGCGTGTGATGTAGGAGTTTGGTCTCATTGTTACCAGCGGTGAAACTTGTCCCGTGTAAGGGATGAGCAGCCAACGAGATCTAATCCGGGTGCGGAACATCATTTAGCAAACACTCGGTGATCAGGCGCTACCAAGTAACTCCAAGTGATCAAGTTGACACAGTGAATACTCTCTTGTGCCTGAAAACTAAATCAGTTGAAAGTGACTTGGTTCTGAAAACAAATATTTCCTGGAATTACTCATCAGTCTTCGAGGGATTCGCCATGCCAGCAAGTACAACAATTCTTGTTCTGTTTCTTCTCCAGCACCAATTACCGAAAAGAAATATAACAGCCAAAGCGAATCCGTTTTACAAGTTTAAGTGTTACAAGAAACATACTGAAGATGATTCGTTAACATAGAAATTTTTGCGATGTTAAGTTAAATTGTAATGTTTTCTGGTCTTAGTGGAAGTGAGTTTAACAATACATCAAGTAGTTATCATTTCAACAAACAACCCCTTAGGAATTAGTTCATCAAACAAACAAGTGATGCACTCTCCACTCTGAAGTGTGGTGCTGTTAACATTTTTATACGTTGATGACCAAATACAAAATTCATAATTATTATCATTCAATAATAATATTCTTAACAAATTAAACAATTTATGGATAATGGAAATAAAAGAATATTTGCAATCTGATTTTTGTTAATAAATCAAAAGTTTTGGACAATCGAATTAAGTTCATCAAGAACAATTACTAATTAAGATTTCAATTTCGTGTCAGTCATCATGTACTTTATGTGAAACGATTTTCTGGACATAGCCCTGAGCTCTCCACTACCTTCACTACTGCCGCCACCACAACTTGAAACATTTCACCAAGTATAGCTTTTCTACATTATATATATATATATATATATATATATATATATATATATATATATATATATATATATATATATATATATATATATATATATACGTTTAATCAAAACGTGTTTTGATTAAACGCTATCACAGTCTCTTTGCATTATTAAAAAGGAACTGCACCAACTTTACAATCACTCTATCAACTAAAATCCACGTGCATGAAAAAGACACTAAAGAATGGCGTGAGTGAAAATTGTGTTACTGGTGTTAAAAGTGACAAAACACTGGTAAATTAAAATATGACTGAGGGCAGCACAATAATGCACTGGCCCTCCAGCGGCAGGGGTGGGCGGAGGGCGGGGAGACAGTAATGACAGGTACAAAGTGCGGTCAAGTGGGCCCACCTGGTCACCGACGGTCACTTCCCACCCTTGGCGACGGCCACCTAGAGGGGAGGAGGGAACGAGTAAAGGGAAGAATAAAATCCACGGAGTATTCATGTCTAGTTCGGTCCACCAAACTTTTCTCACAAACTCGCCATATTTTGTCGCTTACTGCCAAATGGAGGTAGAATTCGGAAAGGGCTGTTCATTCAACATTTTCAATCGAGTGCACTCTTTAGTCCACTTTCAGATTTCTTTGAGAAAATCATTTATGATCGGTACAAAAATAGAATGCAGTGTCATAAAATTCTAAAAAAAAACAGTTTTATTAAAAACTCTATTTGTCATCTCTTGTACCTCTCATGAGTCTTTCCACTTACCTGAAGTATAATGACACATCTAGATCAATGTCAAATTTAGTCAATCAAAATGTGTAAGCGCCAAAAATATTTTCAAGTTTTTCACTCAAAAAAAAAAATTTCCATCTTTTTTCTACTATAATTAGCTGTCATCAGAAAGATTTTTTATTCAAAAAGAAACTCCTGTGTCTTTTCCCTTTCCTTTTCAATAATTCTTGGAATGAGAGAAAGACACTTAAGGCATTCATACTTGGCCACCGGATGCCGGTGGAGTGACTGAAGCTGTAATAGCAGCACCGTACTTGTAATGGGTGTGGAGGGACGGCCCGCGACTTCCTGTCCTGAGAAAGGGAAGCAGCACTTACGAGAGAACGGGACAGACCAGCATCCTATTAAAGGGTCGCCCTCCTCACCACCGCGTATGAGAGTGTATTTGTCTGCACAGACCCGCTAAACGTATTCAGCTATGATGACTCTAGAATTACTACGGAGCACGTGCCCTCTCCTGGTCAGCTGTGCTCGCGTGTCGCTTCCCATCTGTTGCGCTGTGAGGTGAAGACTTACCCTGTCGCCAGTCCTGCAAATACACCACCGCCATAAAAGGAGCGCTTCTTACTCCCAAAGATGTGTAAGCAACTTGCCGCTCGGGCACTATTGCACTAAGTGTTACTGTTAGATTCGTGTGTGTATTGTGAAGGAATTAGAGGTGTATGATGCAGGGAGTGAAGGAGGGAGGGGCGGGGCGGGGCGGCAGGCAGGTAGGTAGCTGATCACCGTGACGTGGGGGCCGCGGGGCTGGGCCGGGACACTACCACCTGCCCGCTCCTCTGTCCCACTCAATTACCCAGCGCCCGCAAGTCAAAGGGAAGCCAGGTAGAGCAGCGAGGGGAGGGACGTAGCGGATCTGACTCACCCTAATACGATTATTCTTCTTTGTTTACTACTAAAATTGTCGTGAATGTAAACTATGCTGTGTTATTCTTTTCATCGCGATGCTAATGTATCTTCTCTACTCTCTGTCAAGTATCCGTGTGTTGTATTCCTGTTATGGTGCGGTGGGCGAATGTGTGAGGCAAATAAATCACTTAAGCCTGTTTATCCAAAGACGTGAAAAAGATCAATACCAGAATCTAACACCATTGATCAGAGAGAGAGAGAGAGAGAGAGAGAGAGAGAGAGAGAGAGAGAGAGAGAGACAGACAGAGGAAGCAAGGGACCATCTCTCGGATCGATACTGAGCGGAAGGAACTGAGCGCTGCCAGAGCCAAGTCACCACCGCCACCCACCGCACTAACTAATAATTCCTACACCAAGTAAATTGCCTCCCTCTCCCCTCCTCCCTCACTGTGTTTCCTCCACAACACAGGACTTCCGTCGCGGTGGGGAGAAGGGGAAAATGGAAGAAGGGAAGATAGGCGCCGTTGCTATATCGTGCTTTCTAAATATCCCTTCAACGTCACAAGAAGGTGTTATAGTGGTATCAATACTTAATTCACACCAGCCCCGGCATTTTTCTTTTCGACTAGCTTATTTTAATCATGTAATATAACTGAATCTCTAGTTTGTAACAGACTCTTGTCGAAATTCTGAATAACTAGTTTTATATTCAAAATAAGTTATATTTTTCAAAATATTCAACACATACACGTTACAAAAAAATATTTAAATACATGTTGATATATATATATATATATATATATATATATATATATATATATATATATATATATATATATATATATAGAGAGAGAGAGAGAGAGAGAGAGAGAGAGAGAGAGAGAGAGAGAGAGAGAGAGAGAGAGAGAGAGAGAGAGAGAGAGAGAGAGAGAGAGAGAGAGAGAGACCGAAAATATCCTACATACATAATACATACAGACAGACAGACGTGGGAGAGATGGAGGGGAGGGAGTGAAGAAGCAGAAGGACGGAGGGAAGTGAATGGGAAGTGAGGTGGTGACCGGATGCTAAAAGTAATTACGCCTGTGGGACCCCTTCAACCGGTTGCGCCTCAGGTAAGCCACGTCTCCCTCCTTCATCTCCCCATGTGAGCGCCTCTCTCCTCCAGCGCCTCCTCCAGCAACCCGTCTCGCCCTCAGCCTCACAACTTCTGATCTTATTTTTCGTTCCTACCTTGTCCGCTACCTCATCCCATCCTCCTCCTCCTCCTCCTCCTCTTATTCCTTCTCCCTCTCCTTTTCCTCCTCCTCCTCCTCCTCCTATTTCTTCTCCCTCTACTTTTCCTCCTCCTCCTCCTCCTCCTCCTCCTCCTCCTCCTCCTCCTCCTCCTCCTCCTCCTCCTCCTCCTCCCCAACGCGTTCACTATGTTCTTGTGTTATGTTCCTAAAGAATGAGGATTATATTATTTCTTTGTCATGTCTTCTCTTATTATGTCCAAACATTTATCTGAGGCTACAAGACGTAATTTGCCAATTTGCCTTCATAATCTCTCTCTCTCTCTCTCTCTCTCTCTCTCTCTCTCTCTCTCTCTCTCTCTCTCTCTCTCTCTCTCTCTCTCTCTCTCTCTCTCTCTCTCTCTCTCTCTCTCTCTGTGTGTGTGTGTGTGTGTGTGTGTGTGTGTGTGTGTGTGTGTGTGTGTGTGTGTGTATATATATATATATATATATATATATATATATATATATATATATATATATATATATATATATATATATATATATATAGATAGATAGATAGATAGATAGATAGATAGATAGATAGATAGATATAGATATAGATATAGATAGATAGATAGATAGATAGATAGATAGATAGATAGATATAGATATAGATATAGATATCAACGCATTTAGCTACTAATTCTAAAACATGCAGGATACATGATCTCGCTGTAGTGGTGGAGGCAATGGTGGTGGGGGTAATGGTACTAATGGTGCTGCAGCTTCTGCTATTTCTACTATCCAAGTTCCGCAGGAAACTGTTCCTCCTGCCCCCGGGCCTTCCCTTCCCGACGTACCCTCTTCCACACCCCCTTTCCGCCGTTCCAGGTGTCTCTTCCTTTCCATCTCGTGTCCTTTTTCCCTCGCATTGTTACCCTCCTGTTCCATTCTTTCCTGAATCCCACTCCCATTTTCAGCTCATCTTGATGGCCCTACACCAGGACACCAGGACACCATGAGAGAGAGAGAGAGAGAGAGAGAGAGAGAGAGAGAGAGAGAGAGAGAGAGAGAGAGAGAGAGAGAGAGAGAGAGAGAGAGAGAGAGAGAGAGAGAGAGAGAGAGAGAGAGAGAGAGAGAGAGAGACGTGGGAGGGGGAGGAGTAAGGGAAGCCCGGTGAACGCCCGTGGGTGCTCCAGTAGTATTGCTGTCGGAGATGATGCGGCGGCGTGCGGTTACCCGGATAATGCCCCTGATTACTTGCCGGCGGTGTGCTTTAGAGCCCCACTGCTTCTCCCTTACCATCTGCCCCTTCACCCACCCCTCCTCCGCCGCCCCGCCCCCGTGGCAGTGCCCTTCCTTATGTATGCGGTTGACGTCGTCGCTGTAATAGTGGTCATCAGTGCATGTATGGAGCTCCTCGCCCGACCGCTTATTAAGGGAGAGCTCAGCGTTGAGAGGGGTATTGCTGCCCGACGCTCAGTTTAGGCGGTAAAGAGAGTAAAGAGAATAGAATAGTATGTGGATATCTAAGGAAGGGACGAGTCTGCCTCACGTATACACACACACACACACACACACACACACACACACACACACACACACACACACACACACACACACACACACACACACACACACACACGAGTCATTATCAGGTTATTACCGTGGGTGGCTGCCGTAGCCCGGGGCGCCCGCTGGCCTCTACAGCCGCTCTCATTAATAGTTCATAATTGTCTACAGGAAGAGCGAGAAAAGGCTCATGTAACTCGGCACGAAAGGTATTGCATCGCCCCTCCCATTTGTGTGTGTGTGTGTGAGAGAGAGAGAGAGAGAGAGAGAGAGAGAGAGAGAGAGAGAGAGAGAGAGAGAGAGAGAGAGAGAGAGAGAGAGAGAGAGAGAGAGAAACAGCCAGAATAAAATGTTAAAAGAAAAGAGAAACAATGAAACACAATAGCATAAAAACAAAAACTGAGAAAATATCAGCGACTTCCTAAGGTCAATTAATGGGTGTACAGAGACACGAGGCAGAACAGGAACCAACGAAGAGACAGAGAAAGAGAGAGAAAGAAAAAGAAATCTATATAAAAAAACATCACCATTATAAACTGCAGCGTGAAGAGAGTGACTCGTCGTGACACCGGTGATCTCTTGTACCAACACCGCCATTTCCGCCATGTCACAGTAATTTGTAGTCAGAATGAAGAACCCGATAAGTTTTGTTGAATGAAAACGAATAAAAAGATATAAAAAAAATCCCCATCTTTGTCTACTGGAGAAGTTTATTATTATGGCTTTGTTGGTAATGAGTTTCACTTTTCATGTAATATTATAATGAATATCGGAGATTGTGTCAAATGGCTATTATCATTCCACGAGTTGATGGGAAATGAGGACAAAAATATCGAAACTTTCAATATTATCTTTCATCACTATGTGTAGTATTTTAACATTGCCTTATAAAAATATGCGGTATCAATGTGACTTTCTCTACCATTATAATGATTTTAAATCTTTGTGGCTGGAATGATACTTGGAACACAATATGGTGACATTTAACCAGGAAACAGTTGTAAATCGTAACCAAATCCACCGATTCAGAGGCAAAATTACGCTATACTCGCCCGTCTCTGTCACTGATTACAGTCGCCGGCAGTCGCCCCGCCGCTCCTATCCGCTGATTCGGACATAAATGGAGTTTTTACAAGAGGAAAATGTTAAATCCTCAGCAAAAGTCAGTCGTAAATACAATAAGAGAAAGAGAGAAACCCGGTCACGACACTGCTCACAAAGTGCCAAAAGTGATTATTTAGGCAATTAACGAGGGTATTATAATCGAACAGTCGTGAGATATCGTCAGGTGAGCCCCCACCTGCCCTGGCTTCAGGTGAAGATATTATAGCCTGGCCGTGCATCGGGGCGCCTCGGGAACTTAGCGAAGACAGGTTGTGGCGCCCACGGTGTGCAAAGCTCGTAGCCGAAGTTAAAGTCTCGTTAAACTCCTACTTTGTGCCTGCCTTCGAATTATTCATCTATCATGAGTCTTGCGTTTTTGCTGCGTCATGAATGTAAAACTAATTACCAGCACATAATAAAATGGTACCAGAAAAGAAAAGGACAGCGACAAAAATTAATTTCATGCAGGCTGAAAACTGAAATTTCTGAAACGTTTTGTCATGCACATCGGAGAAGAAAAAATAGATAAAAGCCGTGGACATCGCCCACAGGTAAGCCAGTCCAGTCCCCAATCAGGGCTCAGAAGCGGTCCAGTGTCCATTTGATAAGCCAATCGAACCGTCCATCCCCAGAGGGAAAGGTACGTAGAGTAAAAGTAGAATGAGGAGACCCTTAATAAACACCCCGATTTTTAGGACTCTACCTATTTTAATTACCTCATCAGTCCCTTTGCAACTCACTTAGACCCTAGCCTGGGGAGGGATTTATGCAAATTCCCTCTTCCCTCCTCGGCGTGGCGCGGGCCCATACGGCAAGCAGCAGGAGGCCAAACCCCTTCTCGCCGGGATATAAGCGTGACCTTGATAACAACTTGGGCCCTTTGTCTCCCTCAGCCTGGCCCTTCCTCCACCACGCTACCTCCTCGACCTGCCCCACCACAAATACTATAGCCTCCTAGCACCAACGACCGTCTGTGAAGGAGACATTTCGCCTCGCACACGGGTGACGAAACAAGTGCGAGACGAACAATGGTGATAAACGTATTGTGATGGATGTTGTTGTCTTCACGGATTGGTTTGCGGTCAAAAACATTCTCGTTTCATGATGTATTGGCTCCCACTGTACGCACTTCAAGGGAGAACTAATTCTGTCTTCGTGGAGGCGGATTCTCACGGCCCAGACAGTCTGACAGCCGACAAAAAGTCCTGTCTTGAGTCGGACATTTTCTTTTGCTTGCATGTGTGTGTGTGTGTGTGTGTGTGTGTGTGTGTGTGTGTGTGTGTGTGTGTGTGGTCAGGTGCTTTCCGCCAGCCCGCAGCCTCCGCCGCCCCCGGCCAGCCGGCCAGCCAGCCAGCTAGCCAGCCAGCAAGCCAGCGGTGCCGCGCCGTCTCCCAGCGCTCCACTCCACATTAAGCTCTTTGGAATATTTATAAAACACTCTCACACCGGTCAAGATATCTTTACTGTGGCGTCAGTTAAAGTTTTCCTTCTTTGAATACTCAACAATTAGTATTATTCATAGTATATTAAAGCCTTAAATTTACTTGTGGCTGTTGAGGGTCGCGGTACTTTTCGTCTCCTTATCAACAAAACTCAATAAGGAGTTATTTTCTGTAATTCTAACTCATCAGGCAGATGATTCAGTAAGGTCTTCAACCACAAATATAATTTATTCGTTCCCGTCATACTCCTGCCGACGACGAAGACGCGTCTATCTCTCGAAGCGCTTGGTTTGTCGTGCGTTAGTCTTTGGCATTGTGATCATTTCCAACATCAGTAACGAGGACGCCGCTACCCTGGTACCGAAGAGATTGTCCCTGACGTTGCTGGCTCCAGATGACGATGGCAGCCAGAGAAATAGCGTTGAGATTCGATCACATGATAACATTGAGTTGGCTTTGGGTCGACCTGACCGCCTGTGATGACATGCGTGATAGCGCCTCTCCAGTCATTAGTCCCCTTACTCAAGTCGGTCCCCTCAGAGCGAGTAAACATTGCCACGAAAATCGCAAGCAGCAAGTGACTGATAAGTAAAAGGAACCAAGATGACAGCTGGTAGTCGGGGTCACTGTCATGGTAACGTTTCACCCATAGTCAAGTTCGGACCCTGCGATCAGATTATTCACTCTCATAAGAAGTCACTTTTTTTCTCTCCCTAAACAACGGACGAAGGAAGCGAATGAACTAAGCTTCTCTGCTCCCTCTCAGCTCGGTACATATCCAATCGCTTTCTGTCGCGCTTCCCGTACACTACCATAAACACTCCATCACAACAGCATGCATTTTAATAATGAGCCAAAAGGGGAGTGGGTGGAGTGTCGCGGCGATAGTAGCGGTGCCTGAGTCATCGGGCGGGCGGCGCTGTGCATGCTGATCCGCCGAGTGTACTCAAGTGCGGCGGTGACCTTGGGAACGGTACTATTGACACACCTGGCCCTCCTCCTCCTCCTCCTCCTCCTCCTCCTCCTCGTTTTCTTATTCCTCTTATTTTTATCCCTGCTCTCCACCGTTTTTTTCGCTAATATTTTTCCTCCTCTTGCTTCATTTCGCTTCCCTTTCTTTTTGTTTTCTATATTACCTAGTACGAGTATGGTCTATTCTTAGTCGTCATCTCTTTTTTCAACTTCCTCCTCATTCCCCGATTCATTCTCTTCATTCTCATTTTCCTTCCTTTCTATTTATGTTTCTCTCTCCGGTTCTCTTCTTTCTTTTGTTTCTTTCATCTTGACACCTTGGATTTATGTTTAAACTTTGCTCAGCGTCTCTCTCTCTCTCTCTCTCTCTCTCTCTCTCTCTCTCTCTCTCTCTCTCTCTCTCTCTCTCTCTCTCTCTCTCTCTTCCCGCATGGCTGCAAATAAGGTTCCATACTATTCTTAATTTATATAATCATACATAAATACTCCATGTATAAATAATCATTGTGTGCCATCTACAGACACAAACGCGTGCCTTCCTTCTACGCCACATTAATGTACTGATCAATGCATACAATTTACCGAGACAGTTATTATGTAAACAAGAGCTAAAAACTTATCAGCACCGAGGCGAAGGCAGGAGCGGACGACGTGGTGCAACAAGAGACTGGGTTCGGCTCAGGAGTCTCGGCCTGCTATTTATAAACCGTTCAGGACATGACCACTACTACTCGCACCATTTATAACATGACTTTTATTGCTTGATTATGGACAAAATTATCATAGCGTTGAATAATACAATGATTGCTTTACAGAAATGTTGCTCTTTGTCTTTGCGAGTCCAGAACTTGCGTCAAAGGCTCAGCGGAAATTATCTCGAGTGTTAAGTTACAAAGTTTTCAACTAACTCGTGCACCAGCTGAGTTACATAAGGTCACTGGTCGAGGGATTAACAAGGGAGTGCACTAATGGTATGGTGTGAACTTCTGGATGTACTGCATGAATTTTCAGGAAAGAAAAAAAATTATTATGGATAAGGAAACGTGCTGAATTGGAAAAACCGAATGAAACTATTTTCTACATAGAAAGGAGATCAAAAAATTAAAAGAAGAAAACCTTTAAAAATTCTGATGATAAAAACATTAATTAATATTGAAGTTAGAAAAACATATTAATAAAAGGTTAAAAACAAATCATTAATGAAAGAAAACATTGTCAAATTATGCTAAATAACAAAACACTAGAATGTCAAGCAGGAAATGAGTGAGCTAAAGATTAAAATACAATCAAAGACATATCCCTACCATTGAATATTCTTAAACACGCGGAGAGAAACGAAAATACCACTTCAAAATAAAAAAAGAAAAACAGAATTTAAAAAAACAGCAATACATACAAAGCTTAACTGTATTTTAAGCGTACGATGAAGGCACAGTTTGAATGATAACCACTTCACTATATACTACACCTATCTGTCCGTCTGTCTGTGTGTGTGTGTGTGTGTGTGTGTATGTGTGAGTGTCTGTCTGTCTTTATCAGCACTGTCTCCTGTTCACTTTGTTCTCATGGACGGCAGAGAGAGATAACTCATTCTCTTCATTGTGTGATACCACGATTTGTCTCTCTCTCTCTCTCTCTCTCTCTCTCTCTCTCTCTCTCTCTCTCTCTCTCTCTCTCTCTCTCTCTCTCTCTCTCTCTCTCGCCATTAGCCCCACACAAATGGTCTCTGCCTCCCATGTCCATCCCACGCAGAGGCCGACGGTCGGGTGTAAGGGGAGCAGATGGCCTGATATTGATAGGGAAGCAGCACCTCAGTTAAGAGAAGTGTGACTAACCCGCCTGATCCTCCTCCTCCCTTCCACCAACACACTCGCTCGTTATATCCGCCTTCAGCCTGCCCTACGTGATCTGATGTGGCCCTTGAGTTTAATTTTTGCTGTCGTTATCGTTTTTTTTTTTTTTGTACGTGATGGTGAGATAGTAAGTGCTGTTATTGATTTATCTTTTTTTTTCTTTACTATATTTTTTATGTTTATTTCTCAGATTTTTTTCTTTATTTATAACTCTCGGTCTTCAGTTTTTTCTATCTTCTTTTTTTTCTTTTCCTTCTTCTTGTTTATTATCATCATCATCATCTACTTCTTCTTCTTCTTCTTCTTTTCTTTTTACTTCTTCAGCTTTTCTTTTTCCTTCTCTTCTTCTTCTTTACTTTTTCTCTACATGCTCTTTTATATTATCCATATTTACTTTTAGTGTTTATTTTCTCTTCCTCATCTTGTTCTTGATCTTCACCTTCACCAGCATCATCATCACCATCACAATCATCTTCCTCTCCTTCAGTTTCTCAACGCAAATGTCAAGGCAGTACTCCAGCAGCGGTCACCCACCACCTGAAGATTTACACTCCATTTCACACAGCACTTTTATCCGACGGTGCAGGAGGAGGAGAAGAAGAGGAGAGTGTGTGAGGTTGCGCGACTCGAAAACCCCTACTTGAGTCGTGCTCCGAAACTGACAAAGGTGACGGTGATCAGGGAGAATTAAAACACCATGACGAACAAAGGGTCTGAAGGAGTAGGAGTAAGAGTAGGAGAAGGAAGAGGAGGCCCCGGCAGAAATCCGAGGACCGTTTGGCTAGCGGAGGGCGTGTGTGGGCGGTGAGGGGCCGCCGTGCGCATCACTGTTCATGCAAATGCCAATGAATGGTCAATTCCATATGCTAATAAGGGCAGCGCCAGGGGGAAGGTGGCTAGCTCTATGGAGGCGAATGTACCTCGATGGTGTGTGTGTGTGTGTGTGTGTGTGTGTGTGTGTGTGTGTGTGTGTGTGTGTGTGTGTGTGTGTGTGTGTGTGTGTGTGTGTGTGTGTGTGTGTGTGTGTGTGTAGCACAGCGCATATCTTATTGTCTTCATGCTTTCATGCTTCCTTTCATGAGTTTCCTTGATCAACAACTGCTTTGGTCTTGATCATCATTCACGCAAGCGCAAGCGCGCACACACACACACACACACACACACACACACACACACACACACACACACACACACACACCATTACACCTGCCCTCCATCACTCTGCCACACATAAGTCGCCACTTCCCCTACATATACCTCCATTAACCATTATCAAGGAACAATCTCACCCAGCCACATACACACCGCCAACTCTTCCTCCTCACTCACTCACTTTCGTCTCACAAAACCTGCTTTTAAAATTGATTCAGTGTCAAATGGAGTCACATAATGATGAATCATACTCGTACATTCTATGCATTTATGCAAGATGCGTCACCATTCTTCTTCTGAAAATAATTATTTAAACAAGCTTTTCTTTAACATAGACAAAGCAAAATATTTTCAAGAATATTTTCTTCTTTGGGCATTAGTATGACTGTAGTAATTTGTTGGTAAGATCACAAAATATTGACAGTGTGGATTTCATATACAAGATTCCTAACCCTCTTACTGTTTTCTCTCTGCAAACAATCATACTACTACTAAGGATTTGCTTCTGGTGTACAATAACACACACACACACACACACACACACACACACACACACACACACACACACACATATATATATATATATATATATATATATATATATATATATATATATATATATATATATATATATATATATACTTTTTTTATAATCTTGTCAGCGTTACAGGACTTTTGTTAATAGATAAGTGTTGCTTTGTTCGATAATTGATAGAATGTCTGAGGTCTTACCTTTTCTATATAGTTTTTCGTCTTATCTCCCACAGCTGTTGTAGCAACAGTGAATCTAGTTCTTGACCATGAAGGAGATAACACTTTAACCACACACACACACACACACACACACACACACACACACACACACACACACACACACACACACACACACATCTCTTTTGCTTGGCATCATAAACGCCCGCCTTCAGTTCAGTCTCCTTCACGCCATGTCGCGGCAACCTGTCGTGCATACCAATTAAGACTCACCTGCGTCAGTTCCCCTGGGGTGAACGGAGAATGGAGCTGTTGTGGGGGGTGGGGGCGTACACTGTCCTTGAAAAATTAGGCAGAAAAAGCAGACAAGCAAGTATCCCTCTCGCCTCTCACTTCCTTTTCCTCTTGTCAGCGCGCCTCAAACACTCGGATTTTGCAAATGTTGACTCTGGGGAAGCACCTCGTGAGTCCCGCCAAGGAGAGAAAATGTTATGGTAAGACTCGAACAACGCCGTTTTCTTTAGATTTCCTTCACCCAAAGCCGAGACAGGGACGTGAAAACCTTCAAACCAGGCCAATGTGTCTCTCTTGCTGACTCTTCGTCCCCCTTCACAATGGCTGCGTAACTGAAGAGCCTGACTCCCTCACGCACACACAAAACCCGAGTGCTTATTCTACAGGTATGAGAGAGAGAGAGAGAGAGAGAGAGAGAGAGAGAGAGAAAGGGGAAGGGGTGAACTGCAGAGACGAGGGAGAAGAGAGTTTGGCAATGTATTCATGACTACACAAAAAAGCAAGACTGTATAGAAAAGAAAAAAAAACGTATACTTATCGAAATTAACTGAATTACACCGCCCATTAATTAAAACAATCAGCACATGTATGGGAAAAACTCTCTCTCTCTCTCTCTCTCTCTCTCTCTCTCTCTCTCTCTCTCTCTCTCTCTCTCTCTCTCTCTCTCTCTCTCTCTCTCTCTCTCTCTCTCTCTCTCTCTCTCTCTCTCTCTCTCTCTCTTGCAGATGCCACCTCCCATGCACCACCTCATTATCAGTCGCACCTCGTATGTAAAACGAAAATTAATAGCGAGTGACTTTTACGGCACTCCCTTCCACCATTACTGTTAATTAGGCGGTAGAGAGAGAGAGAGAGAGAGAGAGAGAGAGAGAGAGAGAGAGAGAGAGAGAAAGAGAGAGAGAGTGTCAGCGGGCCAGCAGGTGACGGGGACGGGACGTGCAAGAGAGAGGGAGTGGATAGAAGAGGCAAAGTGGCAGAGGAAGAGAGGCTTTGGGTGAGAGCAAGAGGGCAGGACCGCAAGGGAGGGGCGAAGGGGGCGTGGCCGCTTCGAGGAAAACTGACAGAGTGAGATGCCTGCCTCCCTCCCTCTTCTCCTTCCCCTCCTCCTGTCGTCCAACGCCCCCCGACTCACCACCTTTCTCTTCCCTGCCCGCCTCCTGCCCGCCCCGCACGCCCTCCTCGTCTGAGAGAAAATGGGATGTACGCACAGAAAACGAAATTCCAAGCATTACCGTTTTCTTTCGCCCGAGATGACTTTCTGCTATCAATTACGCCCTGCACCCTTCTGTCGTGTGGTTTTGTTATAATTGAGATGAAATTTCTGAACATTCATGTGTATTTGATTGCGGTTGTAAGTCTTGTTTATGTTTGATAAGTGTCAGTTTTTGCACGAGCGAGAGAGAGAGAGAGAGAGAGAGAGAGAGAGAGAGAGAGAGAGAGAGAGAGAGAGAGAATAAAGGTAAAACGTGAATATTTCTATAAAGGAAGTGTCCTCTGTGGTCAGCGTGTAATGAACAGTAATTGGCAACTCGACCTCAATCATTATAATTCTCGAGGCAGTATCTTCCGCTCCTTCATGTCCTGTTGCAGTGTTCTTACATACTTCCTCATGCGCCAGCCTCGTTACCTCACACTGTTCCCTTCCGTACTACACGCTGTTTCTCGCCACTTACTACTCCCTTACAACATGATCTATAACACATGACACTAGCGCAATACAATAACCTCTATACACTGTTATCATAAAATATTGTGCTTATCTCCCTTCTCCTTTCTAAAATACGCCACAAAAGGCAAGGTCTTTACAGTGCATGTCTCTATTATAATATTCTTAGTCATTCTGCTCTAACAAACCATTCACATGCCTTAACATACCTGAATAGTGAATTTGTAAACATCTTGTACTGTTATCATAACCTTGCTATCATTACGTCATACTTCACAATGCTACGCAATACTATAACACAATCAAGGGAATGGACGCAATGCAACCTTCCTTCTCCGTACACACACAAAAAAACAAGCACACACACACACACACACACACACACACACACACACACACACACACACACACTAGCACCTTTCAACTTAGAGAGGCTGTGGTTTGTGAGGTGTTCTGAGCAGCACACTGTCTCAGCTGTCTCAGGGTTGCGGTGGTGCTTCAGAATAGCATATGTCGGACAGTAACGTTGAGTAGCCTAACACCTGCTGCGTAGCGAACCACCCCTTGACAAGGACCAGTCGCGTCTCTCAAGGGGTGCGGCCACGTGCAGGGGAGGCTCACCAAGCGACGGCGCCCTAGTTCCGGGAGTCATTTGTCTCCGAGAGGCATTATTATTCAAGGTCTGCGAGCAAAGCTTCCCACACCTACGTACAGTATCTCAGTTCAAGCCTCCCTCCCGTGTCTCGCCTCCCTGAGTGACATCCCTCCTTGTCCAAACACCACACTTACCTGGTTTATGGGAAGCCGTACATCTTGATAGTGTAGCGTATCAGGCCTTTTTTTTTATGTTTCACGTGTGCCTCTTACGTCCTTCGTGCATCGTATGGCTAGTAAAATTTCTCTCTCTCTCTCTCTCTCTCTCTCTCTCTCTGTCTCTGTCTCTGTCTCTCTCTCTCTCTCTCTCTCTCTCTCTCTCTCTCTCTCTCTCTCTCTCTCTCTCTCTCTCTCTCTCTCTCTCTGTGTGTGTGTGTGTGTGTGTGTGTGTGTGTGTGTGTGTGTGTGTGTGTGTGTGTGTGTATCCCTTCACTGCACTCCATCCTCATCCTTCACATCCTTTTAAATCCTGCAGCGTCCTATAGATACGAGGACCCCCACCTGCGCCGTCGCCTTCTGAGCATTACCTCCCTTTACCCTTCTGGCTCCTCATCGCCAGGTATAGTCATCCACGGCACCCCGAAAAGGCCTCCTAACACTTCCTCTGGCCTCACCCGCCAACCTCCCCACGATGACCCAGTGCTAGGTTCCCTCACGCTCCGCACTCCTGACGAGACAAGGAATGCTCAGTGACTCCCTCGGCAGCATCCCCGCTCTGTAACGAGGAGCATGCAGCACTGAGGGGGGAACATCGTGACCCCGAACGCTTGCTTGCTCCCCTCCTTGCCTGTCTCCCTCCCTGCCTACCTCTCTGCTTCTCTTAGTGACCCAAATAGTCGAGCTTTTTTTTCTTGTTGCCAAATATTCTTGTGGATGTTGTAGTGACGCTGGAAAAAGATGAAGTTTGATGTGGAAACTATATCTTGTGATCCGTTCAATATTTACAACGACACACAAAGACTCAAAAAAATTCACGAGTCTCTCCTTTCTCGTTTTTCCCGTTTTTCTCTCTTTATATATTTTCCTGTTACTTATTTTTCTCTCACAAGTGTCTACGCAAGAAATCTGCATAAAAATCTCTCTTATTACCTTTTTTTTTTTTCAGGAGTGGTATGAATCACGCAAAATAATTATAAAGAGAAATTCACAAGGAGGACTTTTAATGAGAGACTTTCCCTCGCCTCCTCCTCCCCCTCCTTCTCATCCTCCTCCCTCCTACTCCTCCTCTTCTCTCCTCTCTCCTCATCCCACCGACAATACACCAGCTTCCCCTCCTCCCCTCCCACTTGACACTCGCCTCTCTCTCCCTCTCTCGCTTCTGGGGCTGAGCCAGGGACGGAGGAACGGAGGGAGAGAGAGAGAGAGAGAAGGGGAGAGGGAGGAGGGTGGGGATGGACGGAGGTCAGGAGTGAATGGAAGTTCCTAAGCCAAAGGTTACTCTCTCTCTCTCTCTCTCTCTCTCTCTCTCTCTCTCTCTCTCTCTCACACACACACACACACACACACACACACACACACACACACACACACACACACACACACACACACACACACACACACACACACACACACACACACACACACACACACACACACACACTCTTTCATGACGTA